>NW_027447904.1:12500-21484 GCF_038048845.1 Mixophyes fleayi | reverse complement strand
TATACATTTTGGGTTATTAACTAACAAAGTACAAACATTAAGTAGCATGTAACGACCAATCATAAATTACTATACATTACACAATCAAAGCGCATGTTCTGTTAGTACTATAGGTTAGTGCACTTTTGCACATTTTTACTAAATACTCTATAAAAATATTTCCAGTCAGCTATCTTCATTGCACTTTAATTAGATGACATGACAGCAGATGAGAACAGGGGACATTAGCAAAATCGAGATCACATATAATTATAACTTACAGCGAGCGATAATATTGCTAAGAAACACACAGCGCCTACTTGGAAAAGCATTGACAACCAGTACATTGGGCAGACAGACAGTGATGTGAAGCAGAGCTGTCAAACTCTGAAGTGTGAACGATATCAACACTTATTACTGTTTTGTTACACAATTAGCGAGACTTGTAATAAAACAGGTGGGAAACCACAAGGGTATTCAGTGACTTTACCATAACAAACAGCATTTTGAGTGCACTTTTGTTTGTTATTTATTTTTATATGCAGTTCCTTAGTTTTGGTTGTCAACCGGTTTTATTTTCTTTCTAAGGCAGAGCAGGCCATTTGTGTTATAACTAAGCGGTTGTGGGTCAAATTCTTTTGATAGAAATGATGTCATACAATAAAGTCTATAGAGGTGGGGGACAGAAAAAAAGACTCCAGAGAGCCGCCTACAAGCTACTAGTTTGACACAGCCCAGAATAAATATTTTTTCCTACGTAGTGCTACTTTTTCTGTGTCTTCCCATAACCTGACCCCCATATCTCCGCTGCACTTTGTCAGGCAACCCTCCACCACATCCCAATAGTATAGAATAGTGACAAATGCAAATTATTCCTCCCTGATTCCTAGTATGTAAATAATACATTATTCATGTATACAATGTAAAGCACTGACAAACATGGTGTAAAGTAAGCAGAGTAACGCCGCCTCCCACTTGCCGTCCTAAAATGAGGCCTTAGCAGCTTTTTCATAAATCCAAGCCTGGTTGGACAGTGCTGGTCTAAAATTATGAAACGATGCACGTTATGGTTGTATACAAAAAGAATAAAAATCTTCAATTTACATTTTTTCAAAGAACTTAAGTTTTTTCTTTTAATTATCCGTGTATCAGTTTCAGATTTAGAGATGCAGAGAGAATTGTTAGCAAACTATTATATGGCCTCAGATAGAATGTTCTAGAAAATGGCCGTGACATCATGCTGCGTTCTCATTGGTTAACTTGTTTCACAGAAGAGTAAACCAGTCTTTCCAGGAATAATGGAATGCATCGGTAGGAAAACATTGCAATAGCAACAGCACGATGTAACATGAGAATATTATATACTGGCCAGTGCGGCCAATAATTCTTGGAACTGCTGCAAATGTAAACTGATTTAACTGTTTTTGACAATGTAAATGCAATAAATTGGCTGACATTGCACAGTGGACTGAATTCTAAAACCATTGGGCTAAATATGTGCTGTAAACAAGGGAAATTTACTTGTATTTGCAGACAAGGTCACTTATGGAGGGAATCCCAGCGTTCTCCGTTGTGTGTGTCTGCGACCTCCTGTGCTACTAAAACGGCATCTACAGTATTGAAAACAAATTGTCTGCAGCTGTAAGCATGCACAGGTCCAGTCTTTACAATGGGTACTTTCAAGAGGGCACTAGGTGTAATATCTATAATAATATAAACAAAACTGAGATTGCTTTGTGCATGGATGATGCACTAACTTGCAAAAACACTTAAATGGATCACTTCAGTTTCTCCTCTTTTATCCGCGACGTGTAGAATATTAGACCCGGCCTTTGACACGGCATGCTGGGATATTGCTGGTGAAATAGCGTCATACTGCAATGTTAAACAGACCTGGGATGTATAATCGGCACTTTAGAGAGGGCACTAGGTGCAATAACTGTGTGCTTCCTCTGTACATGGAATTGCACAAACTTACCCAAAAAATGTGCACATCAACTTTTTCCCTTTACTAAAATGAGATGTGAAATATTAGACTATGACTTTGGCTGACAGGGCATGCTGGAACTTGTACTTCCACAACAGCCTACTGATTACCTATGTCAGCTATAAAGCATAATTAAATTGTTGGTGCTATGTAAACATACTGGGCCTGATTCATGTGTGGACTTAAGTCTGTTTGTGTGCCATATCTTGAATGTAATCGGTCTGCACTTGCTAAGAAACGGGCTCACGCCAATAAACGCAATTGCATGCAATTCATGTCCGAATGCAAATGACGCCTACGACTGCCTATGACTTGATGGGTGTTACCTGGTTGGGAAGCGATGGACAGATGCAGGCAATGTACCATGTGGACATGCCGACGCAGATGCGGCCGATTCAAGTCCTGGGTTCCTCTTAAGTAAGCTTGTTTCAGCCGTATCATTTTCACAGACTGCAGGAGAGGTGTAAGTGCCAACTGATAGTGATAACTGGCATGGCACGGCCCTTGTTTGGAAAAGTACACGTATGTGTGCCAATAGCTAGCACGGAACATGTATATGCAAGTTAGACCAGAAACATGCATTGTATGTACAGTACACATTAAGAACATCTTGATTTATGTGTTTAATGTAAAAAAATATATATACTGTATATTTCTTTTAAAACCAAACATATTTTTATTAATGATTATTCTGTTTACAGTTGTTTGTTTATTTTATAATATACATTTTTTTCGTATGCATTCTCACCTTTTATCGCACACATGCATGTGTGTATACTGCACTCTGTTCTATTAACATATGCCAAGTACCGTTTAGAAGGAGCGTACTGACACCCAAAATAAAATCAAGATGCCTCTTGAGATCCACTTGACTTTGAATACGGTCGGAACCACACTCAAGGGCCCAGGTTGCCCACCTACAGGATAGCTGTTGTTTCAGTAAATAAATGTTTTGACAAGTAATAATAGACCAACAGTATAGTCTTAGGTCAGATATTTTGCTAGTAACAAATGTCATACTCTCATTGTGTATATAAGCAGTTCAGATGCTGACCCAGGTCTGCCAATCACCTGGCTGTTTTTTGTGGCTTGACTTTTTGGGTCCTGCCTAAATGAAACAGGACTGATTGGCAGCTCTGCATCCCCCCGAGATCCTGAGTAGCCACTGACTTCTCTATGGCAGGTTTCTGTGACTGATAAGTGATCTGCAATTGTGGCCTTGACAGTTAAAATAACAACTGCTCCCAAGACTTGAGGACTAGTCTGCCTTTGAAAGTAGTTACTTCATAAGACGCACAAGTCTTTCTCCAGCCAACGCGATGACTGTTTTTTTTTACATTCCACTTGGAACATCTTAAACTGTGATTAACCAAAAGTTACAAAATGTGCATTTTATTAAATGAGTTGCTAATACGTGTCTCTAATGGTAATTTGTGGATTTATGGCATTTAATCTAGTTGACAGGAAATGTAGATCATAAACAATTGACTGCTGCTTCCTAACATATAGCTAATGGTCTCTTTTTTTTTTATTAAAAATTTTAAAGCTAGAAATTTTGACTTAATTTCCTCTCGCACTTCCTTCCTTTCAAGTTTCTGGTTACACTTTTTTTTCTTTCCCTGTGACAAAGACTTAATTTACTCCATATACTTCCACAATGTGGACGTAGGGCAGACTTCGCTTTGACCTTAGAAGTGTAAAGTATCCTTTTATTTTTTGGAATATCCATAGGAACATTGTAGAAGTTGTTAGGGAGAATATAATATCTTTGAGGGTCCAAAGATAAAGACACAAGTTAAAAGTTAGTCAAACTAAGTAACGATGAAGCAGAAGAACACAGATTTTGGAATCATTGAAAATAAGGTGCCTGACAAAATGAAATACCTAAAAACAAAGAGCTAAAGGTATTATCGTTTATTTAGAGATCCTAAATTTGCTATTTAAAGATGATCCCAAGCTAAAAAAAAACTGTCCACAGGAGACCCCTTTCCACATTAAGAAATAGGAATTCTGCTCGATGTATCAGACGCTTCATACTCAGTGATAGCACTAGCTCCTAGTGAGTTAATAGTCTGCACTTTCAGGAATAGTGTGCAAGTGGTGGATACACAATAAAATGCTAAGTGTTTTAATATGTATTTTGAAATATACATGGACAAGACTGTATATGCCTCATAGCTGTTAATATCACAGCAGTGCTGTTGTATTTGTTTGATTGTTTTATTATTAACATTTTGTTTTTGTTGTTTAGCATAAAAAAAAGCAAACGTTTGTGTGTGAGGTTCTTTGTTAGATCCCATCAATGCATTTATGACATGGAATGTTTTGCTTGCTAGCTTCTCCCGTTGACATAATGTTTCACTTTACTGCTTCCTGCTGTGACAAGTTTAAGGCTCTTATTGAGACAGGGATTTTTTTTTTTTAAGCACATCTACTATGCTCTGTTAGAGAAAAGGGAGACTCTGTAAGTACTTTTTGGAATTGCAGCTTTGGTAATCTGCTTGAGCGAGGATTGATGCTGACTGCCAGTTCCCAGTATGAGACAGCCAAGCACATGACTATGATGGATGACTTCACGTTGGAAATTGTCAACTGGGAATGGCAGACTAAAAAGGAATGGCTTATACATCCGCTGAGCTTTCATTGAGGTTCCCCAATGGGGACTGCAGTTATAAAAATACTGGCGAGTGAAAAGATGGGAGCAAACAAATATGTTACTTACAATAATGTTTTTTTTTATTTGAAATGTTGGGCATGGATTATATGGTGGCCTTGATAAATGCAATATTCTGGTATGGCTACAAACAGGAACGTATCACACATCTATTTATTGTTATTAACAATTAGTAAAACATTTTTTTCATGGGTTAGACTTATGTTTAGTACAGCTCAGTAGTCTGCTAGTCCCTGGAAGGGCCGGTGTCTATGGCGAGATCTGTCACAGCCTTGTAATTCTTTATGCAAAGTGAATAAACTACTCTAACCCAACATTCCAAGTGGACACTAAATGAAAAGAGCCATTTTTGCTTGCGGCAGATGAATACAGAGGCCCATGCACACACTTTAGCAGTTATTATAAGACACAACTTTATACACGGTTGTAAAATCAGTGACACACTAGAATTCAGAATGATATATAAGGTAGAGTGTAATGTCACTAAGAAACACATCGCCCACTCCCACCCAACTTCTGAATACTAGATTTAGTGAATGGAATCTGCGCTATACTAGATGCTTTGGCAAAGTGTTGGGTGTTACTGAGCAACCCATAAACAATTCAAGTTAAAGCTTGACTTTGGGAGGAGTAATTGAAAAATACAAGGCATGATCTGATGGGATCCCCACACATACTATAGGAGAGGCTAGCATAGAGCGTTCTGGGTGGCATGCACTATAGGACCATCCCAGTTATTACTATGTCTTCTATATACAGTAGTCATCGCTATGATAAATATAGCCGAGAAGCATATACTGTTCTATAGCAAAACTATGCAGCACAACCTGCATATAAAGTAGAACCAAGAATTATCAGCACACTGTCCCTGTCATCACTACAACAGTATTTCATTACATATTTATTTTCCCTCGGTGATAGATGGTGATGGCTTTACCGTTTCTCTGCCCAACATTTTTTATTTTTAGGACTTATCCCATCTTTTATTTAAAAGGGTTGTCTACATGGGCAGCACAGTGGCCTAGTGGTTAGCACTTCTGCCTCACAGCACTGGGGTCATGAGTTCGATCCCTGACCATGGTTTTATCTGTGTGGAGTTTATATGTTCTCTCCAAAAACATACTGGTAGGTTAATTGGCTGCAATCAAAATTAACCCTGCTCTCTCCCTCTCTGTCTGTCTGTGTGTGAGTGTGTGTCTATATTAGGGAATTTAGACTGTAAGCTCCAATGAGGCAGGGACTGATGTGAGTGAGTTCTCTGTACAACGCTGCGTAATTAGAGACGCTATATAAATAAATGATGATGATGATGATGGACACCCCCTTAGTTTGGTAACCCTCCCTTGTAGTCATTATGTGTGGTAATTGCCCTAGTACCCACACCTTTCTTGAACAGCCAACCCAGCCACACTGGTAGCATGGAGAAGAAACGGCTGAACAGGTAATTGAAATGTCTGGACAATGCAGTGTGTGGTGTATGCAGCATCTGATTGGACAGTACTCTGCAAATCCCTTTCTTGATGCTTAATTAGTTAGGACGGCTTGAGTCCAGTAGCACTGATAGCTGTTTCCTATCATGGTGTCAATACATCTTTGCCACGCCCACAATCTGCCCAGGCTATGACCTGACCAAACCACGTCTCCAAATCATGAAACCCATCCTCTTACTGACCAGCATCCATTACAGATAGATGTTGCAGCTCTGAGTAGGAGAACGGGATCCAAAGGGTTAAAAGCAGGTTACTTGTCTAAAAATGAGCAATCTCTTTAAAGACTTCTCTGGATGCAGAACTAAGCAAAATGTACCAGGGACATTGTTAATTAAAGTTACTCAGCAGAGACAAAAGCTGTTTCTTATGCACTTTTTGTTCCACTAAACGTATCAATTTGTTAGAACTGATATCATTTCTCTTTAAACATCCATTGAATGGGTTAACAAAATATTTTAGCTAGACTTTCCCTACACTGCAGCCATACAACTTTATCTAATGATATCTTTCACGGAGCCAGGAGTGATGTTATGAATAGTGTGGTATGTTGTAGCAAGATTGTTGTGATGTGAAAACATACATCTGGGTAAAGCATTCAGTAACCCGGTCACACTCATCTAATAACATTGCTAATTTACATACAACCTCTTCATTAATAAAGCAGCCAAAAAAGCAGGAAATATGGACTTGGTAAGATAGGATTCAAGTATAAAATGCTCAGGAAACGTACGTTGATTTATTCTTCAGCGTTACGTGGAAAATTAGTAAAGCACCTGGAAAATATATTTAGATTTTTTTTCTTCAAATAAATACCCAAAGCAAAAAAAAAACCCAAAAAATAAAGTTAATGAGAAAAGTTCTAATTATAGCAAGGACCTGAATTTGAGAACTTGCTGACTGACAAAAACCACTCCGCAGACTTTTATTGTATAATTGTTGAAACAAGTTACATTTTTTTTCCATAGTTGCAGGACAAATTTGTGCATGAGCCTAAATCCTGCACATATGCCATATGCATTATTTGATCAAGTTCAGTGTTTCAGCCAATGAATATCATTTTTGGTTGATGTCTTAATGCATGGCACATCATTTTATATTGTTTTAAAATGAGTGTTTAGAGTAATATATATGGTGGTAATGATAATGCAGGGTTGTGTGTGTGTGTTTTGGTTGAGTCGCAAAATGAAAATAATGCTTTACATATTTAAAGTTATTTGATGCAAAAGTCTAAAGGAGTGGAAATTATGTTTTTCTTAGATTTAATTGTGCATATACAAAATCTTTTTTTTCTTTTAAATAAAATGTTATTGAAATTTTGCTGATATCAAGGGTGTGAGGGAGGGGTACAAAAAAGAAAAGAGGGGGGAGGGGATTGAGATTGGAATGTTAACATATACATATCAGAACAAGTGCAAATCCACAATACAGTTTTTTATTACCGGAATGAAAGTATGAGAGTATCTCAGTGTGAGATTGCAAATATATGATTCAAAATAGTACAGATAGATGTATAGATCGTGAGCGAGAAAGGGAACAAGGGGAGGAAAGAGGGGGGTAGAGAGAACCAATTCAAATGCTTATGATAGGTAGTGTAAGGGATGAGAGGGAAGCCATTTTATTGACTGCCATACGCAGCGGACCATAGGATAGGCTCACTACTGTGATGAAGACTGAAGATCACAGCCTGTGGTTGCGGGCTATTTTAAGGTATAGTACCTTCCCTATACCCTCCAATATGTAATATAGTCTGACTGCAGCAGCCAGTAAGAGGATGGGTTTCATGATTTGGAGGCGTGGTTTGGTCAGGTCAGAGCCTGGGCAGATTGTGGGCGTGGCAAAAAATGTCCCCAGTTCTATATAAAGAATATTGTACGGTATTCTGTCTACTCAGACATTCCCAGACAATGTACGCCAATGGCAGTGAATCATATTCAGCTGTTCACAGTTGTAGCAGAGAAGTGGCACATAAACGGCTCTCCTATTTTACCATGTGATTTCACATTAATGTGTGGATATCAGATTATGAAGTTCAGCTTTGCATTTTTTACCCTTGGTACCGACCCACAATGTATAACTTTTGGCAATTGCAGCTATTTATATGCTAATACTACAATATAATAACATATTTTATATAATTGCAAAATATTGTGCCTTGCTGTGCTACCTGGTATTGTACAGTGGTTTAAGTGGAAATTTAGAACTGGCGGTCTGGACAATGTAATGGGAATGTAAGGGAATGAATATAATAGTTGTACAATGAAGGCAGTAGGAGAAGTGGCATATGGCGTACCACCGTATACGCCCCCACTTCCACCACTGATAGAATAATACCTGTATAATTAGATGGACTCTGAATGCCGGATAAATGTATATGCTGGTAGTTGTAGCTTATCCATTAGACAGAAGTACATTTTCCACTAGTATAGAATATATAGTGAAATATAAACTCGTACCATCCCACACCTCACAGGTTTTATTTTACAGAGCTTTAAACCTAGTTAAAAGTTTAACTAGAGTTTAAACCTATTAAAACAATTATTTTGCAAGTTATTTGTTCATTACAGGGAATTCCAGGCAGAAACTAATTATTAAACTCTACCCTTCCTCATTCTAATAGAACTATGGTTATCCAGTGCTTGGGTTCAGGAGATACTGAATTCCACACCGCACCTGTAATGGATCACAGCACAGGGAATTTCAAGTACAATCCGCGCCGTATGATGTTGTCAGGTAGAGGCTGACCGGCCAGTGCAATGGGTATCAGTTACTTTGGGTAAGGGAGTTTGAGATTAAAAATGAGCTTCTGTCTAGAATTCTATTTTAACTACCTCAGTTTCCAGTTCAATCACAATGC
>NW_027447904.1:0-7500 GCF_038048845.1 Mixophyes fleayi | reverse complement strand
GTTTAATTATGATATAAAATGTTTAGGGTCAACTTAATGGAGAACTGTGATCAATGTTTTCAGAATGACCCTGCGACCTGTGTCAGAGCCACGAGCATCCCACACGTGGCACCATGGGATTTGAAGCCTATTCCATTGCAGCCATCTAATTAGGTTCCGTCATAAAATGCAAATCATTTTTTCAATTTTATTTTTTTTCATCATTTCTTGATAATAATGAAAATAAATTCCCCATTTTCTCTCAATATATGCAAATAATAAAAATGTTTCTCCATATTTTCATTACAATGCGTAGAAAAGTCATGGATAAAACATTTAAAACATATTTTAAAAAAAAAACATGATTTCATTTTCATGCACTTTAATACATTTTCCAAGCTAGTATGTATAAGTGAACCCTGAAGTTTTTAAAGAAAGAGTACGGGGTAGATTTATCAAATCTTCTGTTAAGTGTCCCACTGGTGGCATGATCTGTAAACACAAGCGTCCCTCTCTGCCCCGGCTACCTGATGGGTAAGGGCAAATGATACCAGATGGCCCCTTCAGATACACGGGTGTTTAACACAGTTCAACATTTGGGCAGACATTAGTGTTGTAGCGTGGTGCAAATAATATTGGGCGCCAGACCATCTCAGTTCAAACACAAAACAATAACACTTTATTTTAATCTTCTTCATCCAGCATAGTAATCCTGAGGGTTGCAAGGATACTCACACAAATACGCCAGTCTCCTCCTGCACAATGGTTCAGCAGATGGTAATGGTATCTCTCCATCTCCTCATACTCCTGCACAGTTCTTAGGAATAATCAGCATATAACATGCCAGAGGCTCCTGCTGGGAGCAGTAGTTCCACAGACACATCGGGGTATATTCACTAAACTGCGGGTCTGAAAAAGTGGAGCTGTTGACTATAGCAACCAATCAGATTCCAGCTGTCATTTTTTAGAATATACTAAACAAATGACAGCTAGAATCTGATTGGTTGCTATAGAGAACAGCTCCACTTTTTCAAACCCGCAGTTCAGTAAAAACACCCCATGGTGTTATCACACAGTGACCAGCCCTCTCAGTGTGGGGGTACTTTCCAAGGGGGCTACCCCATAGGAATACCTGCTAGAAGGGCTCTCCAGACTTTCTCACTGCTGTGTAAGATGTCACTCCCCCACCTGAAGGTGGAGATCCCCCTGCTGGTTTCTTTTGCGACAGCAATGCTGCAGGCATTTATGTAAAGGAAACTTGGAGGTGTTGCCCATAGCAACCAATCAGATTATAGCTATCATTTATCTAGAAAATGCCAGCTAGAATCTGACTGGTTGCTATCCACATTTATTGTTTTTAGAATTTTGCGATAAATCGACCACTATATGCATTCATTTTGTTATAAAACTAAATTTATTTTATTTAAATTAACTTGGTCATTGCTCAAACATTTTAGTGTTTTGATTGCTATTAAAAAAAGGGTTGCAGATCTGTCACTTGATGACCTTATTGAAGCAGTTTAATTATTCGTAATGCGTCATTTTTTATTTCATAATTTTTTTTTGAGAAGCAATTTGCCTTTCCTTGTCCGTAAGCTGACTGATTGCATAATTAGACATGAGCCCTCTGATCAGCCCTCTCTATGTCACAACAGTTATATTTCAGCCTGCATTGCTGCGGCCGCCGTGACTTGATTTATAGTATTTGAAGAAGCACAAAATTAAAAGTGAATTAATTTAAATGAATGTGTAATCAATGAGTCTTGGGATGTGCTGTGGAGACTGTAATAGGTCTATTCCTTGCTCATTTGTTTGCCAGCTGATGCCCAGAATTTGAGGCAGGGGCAACAGGAATGGGGGATTATGGATTCATGTCAAGGGCAGAGGTCGCCAGATTAATTTGTCTTTTAATCTCAGTGGTGCTCGCTGAAGGATCTGCCTGTATTGATATTGAGCTGTCTGGATATGAATTTTTTAACATAAAAACATTCCTGTACAGATATGTCAGAGGTAATGTCATCTTTGGCTGCTGTAAAAAGCTATTAAAGTGTTAGAATGAAATTTGAAATGATCAGCTAAAAAGTGTAAAATATATCACTCTACTTCTGACTTCTGAAGAACAACAAACCTCTCCCTTTACAGTAAGAATGTATTCAACTTGATGCCTATTATCTGTTTTTTTAGTTGCCTGATTCACTATATCAAGATGCCAAAAATATTATGAAACTGCAGGGTCTGGTTGGGCTGGGGGTACAGGAGGGCATCTGCCCCCCATGCCGGTCCCATAGTGGACTACCTTGGGCTTGGTCACTGGACCACCTGCATATTTTCCTTTTAAAATAAGGTTGCTGTGTCAAGTCTTGCCCCACTGGGCTAAAACTTGTACAGTCTAAGAGGGAGTACGGTTTATTATAGTGAATGGAGAACCACAGTACTAAGTGTAGTAACTGTATACAATGGCGTATACAATACAAATACAAAGGGTTCAACTGTTCAGTTTTTTTCCAAAGCATCAGGGCCTAATTAAGTTTTCAGGCCACTTATGGCTAATGTGCTCATAGCACCCCCTCGCTTTTCATACCAGGCCAATAACTCTTCCTTAACTTAAAATCCGACTTCCTTTACAGCACCCTATGCCAACCCCACCAATACTTGTCCCAATAGTTTTCGAAATTCAGCTCCACTTGACCATTAAAAAGGTCACAGCAATCTTTGTCACTAATATAGTTTCCAATAAAATTAGAGCTGTAAACCACAGAGGAACAAGCATTAATGAGAGTAAATATATGAAGGGGAGGGGATGTCACACCTGTGTCTGTCGCCATTCACGTCTCTTCTTCTTGCTTATCCTCAAGCGCCCACCCGAGAATGACTCATTGTCTTCAGCTTTTTACCATGGGAATACCCCAAGATTAAAACCTTCCTACATTTTTCTTTCATGTTTTATTTTTACTTTGGAGAACAACTATTCTCTTATATTTTAAATGCATTTCAGTTTATATCTCCTATTGGATAATCAGGCCCTGATAATAAGAAAGAGATCAATGACACCAAGTGAGGCTAAGCCCCTCCCATTCCAGCAGTTCAGTTTTTTGGCAGAGAAGTCCAGGTTTCACTGTTGGTATAATCACATGGCTTAGTGGATTTGAGAAATGGCCAAATTGAATTTGATATGTGCAGGGTTGTCCAGATGAGGGAGGATAAGAACAAAGTACACATGCCAGGACGTCCTTCGCTTGGGAGCCCGTCAGTGGTAATGATGGCGGGAGCATACGGGACTGTGGCACTATTTGCCTATTTATGACACCGCCTTAGCCGTATTGTGGATGGGGGAAACTGACTGTGCAGATAGCTTCCTATAGGTCAGCCAGGTCACTCATCTCGTCTCTAGGCTTTTGCCAAAGCTGTGCATGGAGCCTGGGGTTGGCCTTTACACCCTTCTAAACTACATGTGCACCAGCTGCTTTTGCCAAGAAGCAGCCAGAACTGGGCCCGAGTTAGGTTATGGCCTAACATGGATTGGAAGGTATCGATTACATCCATTTAAACTGTGTTCATCTTGCAGTCAATACAGCCAGATACTGCTGGGGAACAAATGCAAACTAAACCCAATGTGTACTTACTTTAAAACTTGGATAAAGTGGTAAAAGTCTTAAAGAAAGGCCTCGGTCTAACCTTTACAGAATGTGACTTTTGCTGGACTGGGCAGATCTCTTCTCCATCACTCATGTCTGGTGCTTTCCAGTTTAAATATGAGCTGCAGAAAGTAATTCTCCTGCAAGATTTATCAGTCACGCAGCTATTAAAATAACCCATTTACTTTATATATTATGGTTTTATTTATTTTGAATCCTCGATAATAAACTTGATATAAATGTTATAGGTAATATACAGAATGCACATGAGATTGCTCATAATATTATCCTCTATGGATAATTGATCAACATATCTAAAATATTCTACCACTCAATATACAACTTATATTTCAAACCAATGAAAACTCTTAGTGGAACGTCTGCTTTAATTTACTGTGTTACAGGGCTGGGTGAACGCTGATGTTATGAATATGGCTGATTAGGAGTTGCAGAAAGAAGAGACAGAAACTTGTGACAAATCGCATGAATCAACATACATTATTATTAGCAGCTTTCTGCGTTCAGCACCATTTCACTCTACAAATGATCTATGTAGCTTTTACTGGATAGTGTCAGTTATGCTAAAGTGAGTCTGAATAGCATGAGTTGGACGTTATAAATTAAACTAATTCATCATAACAAAACTGGGAATGTTCATAGGTTTAGAGCAGTGCCCTTTTATAAAGCTTTTAAAATAGTTTATCTAACCATTCCGCACTGGAATAACTAAAAGTGAAAATGTTATATATAACGCATGAGAATGTTTATTGTTGCCTAATAAATAAATAACCCACTGGTGATGACCTCATCAGTGGGCATGACCCTGGGGTTCAATGTACAATGGTGTTACTAAGGAGACTGCAAGCCAGTCACTCCAAACTACAAAGCATTAGGCTTAAGTGCACTGTTACACATTCCCTTCCACAAGATCTTGTCTATCCAAAGATCTTTTACACGGGCATCTTTTATCCTTACACGGGCAAATCTAGCTGCTCAGTCCGAGCAACCAGATCTATGTCCAGTGTGGCAATAAATTCATCACACGGGCCAAATAAGGGAATCTTGGGTCCAATTGGTACCACTGGTTGATGACAATGATCACCCAACTGGATTTTACTCTTTCTGATCAACGGGGAGGTTGCTACAGGTGGATGGTTATATTTTGCCCCCCCCCCCCACTCAATGATTTAGGGCCAGTTTGGTATAAAACAATTTTAAACATGTCAGCCTTTCAAGGATTGATAAGTTTGCTTGATATATTTAGTTAAATGCAAATATTTCATCTTGCCAACTTTAAAATGCAATAATATATAGATCATGTCTGCAAAATTATCTGCCGTTTCTTTAAGTTCATCCCACAAGTGATTAAAACCGCTCTCATTTGCATAGGGCCATAATTCTCACATTTCCATTAGCAATTATTTCCCAATGTTAGAATGAATTATATTACTGATAAGAGCAGCCTATTAACACTACTGACATCTGATATCAGGCATAGTCTGGCAGGATAAGATTTATTGAATTTTAGGCCGTTTTTAAAAGCCTTTTTTTTTTTTTTTTTTGCCTGTGTAATGGAACTTGATACCAGACACACCTATTTTAAAATGTAAAGATTTTCTGTTCCAGTAAATGTATGTTCTTCGCTGAAGGGAATTTTTGTAAGTGCATATAAATTAAATTGTGCAGGAACAAAATTAAAGTGAGATTAATATACTCTCTTCCATAGACATTATTAAAAAAGAACCTTAATTAAATTCATTTGAGTAAGTAAGAGAATCTTCATCACATGGATCCTGTACTATTTAAAGAAGATTTATGGAAGAGTGCAATATGGCTCTTATATTTCCAGATACTGCTGGGAATGATGCATGATTGTGAAGTTCCACAGAACATATGTCATAACGAGGAAGGTGTCAGAGAAGGTGCTCTGCTATGAAATCTGTGGAGCTGCCAAGAATACTGATTGTATGCTTCCTCTGTTAATTGTACTTAGAAATTAATTACTTATTGTAAAGTTTACAATCCATTACACAGTAATCCGCTCAATATATGTACAGTCAAAGCCGTGTATTTTTTTTGCAGTGCACTGGAGTTTAGCAACAGGTAAATAATGAATGTATGGTCCTGCCAGTTCTTTGAAGTGTGAATGAGCACAGTAATGATATGACAATAAGTTAGATTCATTATCTCTCCTGTCACTTCAGCACACAATATAATACTTTTCTGTGTCCTTCATCAACCATTTCTATAATATATTTATATTTGCTTTGCATGAAATCTACCTTTTGCTTGTGGAGTGGAAAATGTGGAACAATGTTCTCCAATGTATATTATATAAAAAGACCATTATTCAATGAAGAAGTTTTAAAATAAAAGCATAACGCCTTATTATAAAATTAGTCTTATGCAACGTTTAAAATAGGGATGAGCGCACTCGGATTTATGAAATCCGAGCCCACCCGAACGTTGCGGATCCGAGTCGGATCCGAGACAGATCCGGGTATTGGCGCCAAATTCAAAAGTGAAACTGAGGCTCTGACTCATAATCCCGTTGTCGGATCTCGCGATACTCGGATCCTATAAATTCCCCGCTAGTCGCCGCCATCTTCACTCGGGCATTGATCAGGGTAGAGGGAGGGTGTGTTAGGTGGTCCTCTGTGCTGTTTAGTTCTGTGCTGTTTAGTTCTGTGCTGTTTAGTTCTGTTCTGTGCTGTGCTGTGCTGTGCTGTGCTGTGCTGTGCTGTGCTGTGCTGTGCTGTGTTCTGCAGTATCAGTCCAGTGGTGCTGTGTGCTGTGCTCTGTCCTTCTGAGGTCAGTGGTGCTGCTGGGTCCTGTGCTGTGTCCTGTTCAGTCCAGTGGTGCTGTGTCCTGTGCTCTGTGCTTCTAAGGGCATAGTTATTTCCCCATTATTCCCAAGTTTTTAAAAAATAAAAAAAAAGTAAAAAAAAATAAAAAATTAGAAATTAAAAAAAAAATATATAATTATAACCAAATGTGCAAAACCAATCCAGCAGTATAAGTCCATTGGTACTGCAATATTACAAAGTTCACACATTCTGCAGTATCAGTCCAGTGGTGCTGTGTTCTGTGCTCTGTCCTGCTGAGTTCCGTAGTGCTGCTGGGTCCTGTGCCGTGTCCTGTTCAGTCCAGTGGTGCTGTGTCCTGTGCTCTGTGCTTCTAAGGGCATAGTTATTTCCCCATTATTCCCAAGTTTTTAAAAAATAAAAAAAAAGTAAAAAAAAATAAAAAATTAAAAAAAAATAAAAAAAATATAATAATTATAACCAAATTTGCAAAACCAATCCAGCAGTATAAGTCCATTGGTACTGCAATATTACCAAGTTCACACATTCTGCAGTATCTTGTGCTACATATAATGGAGACCAAAAATTTGGAGGATAAAGTAGGGAAAGATCAAGACCCACTTCCTCCTAATGCTGAAGCTGCTGCCACTAGTCATGACATAGACGATGAAATGCCATCAACGTCGTCTTCCAAGCCTGATGCCCAATCTCGTAGTACCGGGCATGTAAAATCCAAAAAGCCCAAGTTAAGAAAAAGTAGCAAAAAGAGAAACTTTAAATCATCTGAGGAGAAACGTAAAGTTGCCAATATGCCATTTACGACACGGAGTGGCAAGGAACGGCTTAGGCCCTGGCCCGTGTTCATGACTAGTGGTTCAGCTTCACCCACGGATCTTAGCCCTCCTCCTCCTCCCCCCCCCTACAAAAAATTGAAGAGAGTTATGCTGTCAGCAACAAAACAGCAAACAACTCTGCCTTCTAAAGAGAAATTATCACAAATCCCCAAGGCGAGTCCAAGGGTGTTGGTGGTTGTCAAGCCTGACCTTCCCATCACTGTACGGGAACAGGTGGCTCGGGAGGAG
>NW_027447903.1:0-21493 GCF_038048845.1 Mixophyes fleayi | reverse complement strand
TATGAATCATGATTTGAATCATGAATTGAATCATGAATCATGAATCATGAATTGAATCATGAATTGAATCATGAATCATGAATTGAATCATGAATCATGAATCATGAATTGATTCATGAATCATAAATCGAATCATGAATCATGAATTGAATCTTGAATCATGAATTGAATCATGAATCATGAATCATGAATTGATTCATGAATCATGAATCATGAATTGAATCATGAATCATAAATCGAATCATGAATCATGAATTGAATCATGAATCATGAATTGAATCACGAATCATGAATTGATTCATGAATCATGAATCATGCATTGAATCATGAATCATAAATCGAATCATGAATCATGAATTGAATCAGGAATCGAATCATGAATTGAATCATAAATCATGAATTGAATCATGAATTGAATCATGAATCATGAATCGAATCATCATAATTTGAGTCATGAATCATGAAGCATGAATTAAATCAAGAATCATGAATTGATTCATGAATCAGGAATCATGACTTGAATCATGAATCATGAATCATGAATTGAATCAGGAATCATGAATCATGAATCGAATCATGAATCATGAATATTGAATCGAATCATGAATCATGAATCATGAATCATGAATCATGAATTGAATCATGAATTGAATCTTGAATCATGAATTGAATCAGGAATCATGAATCATGAATCGAATCATGATCACGAATCATGAATCATGAATTGAATCATGAATCATGAATTGAATCATGAATCATGAATCATGAATTGATTCATGAATCATGAATCATGCATTGAATCATGAATCATAAATTGAATCATGAATTGAATCTGGAATCGAATTATGAATTGAATCATAAATCATGAATTGAATCATGAATTGAATCATGAATCATGAATCATGAAGCGAATCATGAATCATAATTTGAATCATGAATCATGAAGCATGAATTAAAACAAGAATCATGAATTGATTCATGAATCAGGAATCATGAATTGAATCATGAATCATGAATCGAATCATGAATCATGAATCAAATCATGAATCATGAATTATGAATTGAATCATGAATCATGAATTGAATCATGAATCATGAAACATGAATCATGAATCATGAATCATGAATCATGAAACATGAATCATGAATCATGAATTATGAATTATGAATTGAATCATGAATCATGAATTGAATTATGAATTGAATCATGAATCATGAATTGAATCATGAATCATGAATCATGAATCATGAATCATGAATCATAAATTGAATCATGAATCATGAATCATGAATTGAATCATGAATTGAATCATGAATCATGATTTGAATCATGAATCATGAATCATGAATTGAATCAGGAATCATGAATCATGAATCGATTCATGAATCATGAATTGAATCATGAATCATGAATCATGAATCATGAATCATGAATCATGAATCATAAATTGAATCATGAATCATGAATTGAATCATGAATTGAATCATGAATCATGATTTGAATCATGAATCATGAATCATGAATTGAATCATGAATCATGAATCATGAATCGAATCATGAATCATGAATCATAAATTGAATCATGAATCACGAATCATGAATCGAATCATGAATCATGAATCATGAATCATGAATTGATTCATGAATCATGAATCATGCATTGAATCATGAATCATAAATCGAATCATGAATCATGAATTGAATCAGGAATCGAATCATGAATTGAATCATAAATTATGAATTGAATCATGAATTGAATCATGACTCATGAATTGAATCATGAATCATGAATTGAATCATGAATCATGAAGCATGAATTAAATCAAAAATCATGAATTGATTCATGAATCATGATTTGAATCATGAATCATGAATTGAATCATGAATCATGAATTATGAAACATGAATTGAATCATGAATCATGATTAATGAATTGAATTATGAGTAATGAATCATAAATCATGAATTAAATCATGAATCATGAATCGAATCATGAATCAAGAATCATGAATCGAATTATGAATTATGAATTGAATCATGAACCATAAATCATGAATCATGAATCGAATCATGAATCATGAATCATGAATTAAACATGAATCATGAATTAAACATGAATCATTAATCGAATCATGAATCATAAATCATGAATCATGAATCGAATCATGAATCATGAATTAAACATGAATCATGAATTAAACATGAATCATGAATTAAACATGAATCATGAATCGAATCTTGAATCATGAATCATGAATTGAATCATGAATTAAATCATGAATCATGAATCATAAATTGAATCATGAATTGAATCATGAATCATGAATCATGAATCGAATCATGAATCATGAATCGAATCATGAATCTTGAATTGAATCATGAATTGAATCATTAATCATGAATCATGAATTGAATCATAATTTGAATCATGAATCATGAATCATGAATCCAATCATGAATCATAAATCATGAATTGAATCATGAATTGAATCATGAATTGAATCATGAAACATGAATTGAACCATGAATCATGAATTGAATCATGAATCATGAATCATGAATCATGAATTGAATCATGAATTGAATCATGAATTGAATCAAGAATCATGAATCATGAATCATGAATTGAATCATGAATTGAATCATGAATCATGAATCATAAATTGAATCATGAATCATGAATTGAATCATGAATCATGAATTGAATCATGAATCATGAATCATGAATTGAATCATGAATTGAATCATGAATCATGAATTGAATCATGAATCATGAATCATGAATTGATTCATGAATCATGAAATATGAATTGAATCATGAATCATAAATCAAATCATGAATTTAATCAGGAATCGAATCATGAATTGAATCATAAATCATGAATTAAATCATGAATTATGAATTGATTCATGAATCAGGAACCATGAATTGAATCATGAATCATGAATCGATTCATGAATCATGAATCAAATCATGAATCATAAATCATGAATTATGAATTATGAATTGAATCATAAATCATTAATTATGAATCATGAATTATGAATCATGAATTATGAATCATGAATTGAATCATGAATTGAATCATAAATTGAATCATGAATCATGAATCATGAATCATGAATCATGAATCATGAATCATAAATCATGAATTGAATCAGGAATCATGAATCATGAATCGAATCATGAATCATGAATTGAATCATGAATCATGAATCATGAATCATAAATTGATTCATTAATCATGAATTAAATCATGAATCATGAATCATGAATCATGAATCAGGAATCATGAATCGAATCATGAATCATGAATCATGAATCATAAATTGAATCATGAATCACGAATCATGAATCGAATCATGAATCATGAATCATGAATCATGAATTGAATCATGAATTGAATCATGAATCATGAATTGAATCATGAATCATGAATCATGAATTGATTCATGAATCATGAATTGAATCATGAATCATAAATCGAATCATGAATTATGAATTTAATCAGGAATCGAATCATGAATTGAATCATAAATCATGAATTGAATCATGAATCATGAATTAAATAATGAATCATGAATTGAATCATGAATCATAATTTGAATCATGAATCATGAATTGAAACATGAATCATGAATCATTAAACATGAATCATGAATCATGAATTATGAATTATGAATTATGAATTATGAATTGAATCATGAATCATGAATTATGAATTAATGAACTATAAATCATGAATTGAATCATGAATCATGAATTGAATTATGAATTGAATCATGAATCATAAATTGAATCATGAATCATGAATCATGAATTGAATCATGAATTGAATCATGAATCATGACTTGAATCATGAATCATGAATCATGAATCATAAATGGAATCATGAATCACGAATCATGAATCGAATCATGAATCATGAATCATGAATTGAATCATAAATCATGAATTGAATCTTGAATCATGAATCATGAATTGAATCATGAATTGAATCATGATTAATGAATCATAAATTGAATCATGAATCATGAATTGAATCATGAATCATGAATCATGAATTGAATCATGAATCATGAATCATGAATCATGAATCGAGTCATGAATCATGAATTAAATCATGAATCATGAATCATGAATTGAATCATGAATCATGATTCAAAAATCATGAATCGAATAATGAATCATGAATCGAATGATGAATCATGAATCATGAATCATGAATTGAATCATGAATCATGAATCATGAATTGAATTATGAATCATGAATCATGAATCGAATCATGAATCATAATTCGAATCATGAATCATGAAGCATGAATTAAATCAAGAATCATGAATTGATTCATGAATCATGAATTGAATCATGAATCATGATTTATGAAACATGAATTGAATCATGAATCATGATTAATGAATTGAATTATGAGTAATGAATCATGAATCATGAATTAAATCATGAATCATGAATCGAATCATGAATCAAGAATCATGAATCGAATCATGAATTATGAATTGAATCATGAATCATAAATCATGAATCATGAATCGAATCATGAATCATGAATCATGAATTAAACATGAATCATGAATTAAACATGAATCATGAATCGAATCTTGAATCATGAATCATGAATTGAATCATGAATTAAATCATGAATCATGAATCATAAATTGAATCATGAATTGAATCATGAATCATGAATCATGAATCGAATCATGAATCATGAATCGAATCATGAATCTTAAATTGAATCATGAATTGAATCATTAATCATGAATCATGAATTGAATCATAATTTGAATCATGAATCATGAATCATGAATCCAATCATGAATCATAAATCATTAATTGAATCATGAATTGAATCATGAATTGAATCATGAATCATGAATTGAATCATGAATCATGAATCATGAATCATGAATTGAATCATGAATTGAATCATGAATCATAAATTGAATCATGAATCATGAATCATGAATCATGAATCATGAATTGAATCATGAATTGAATCATGAATCATGAATTGAATCATGAATCATGAATCATGAATCATGAATTGAATCATGAATTGAATCATGAATCATGAATCATAAATTGAATCATGAATCATGAATTGAATCATGAATCATGAATTGAATCATGAATCATGAATCATGAATTGAATCATGAATCATTAATCATGAATTATGAATTATGAATTGAATCATAAATCATGAATTATGAATCATGAATTATGAATCATGAATTGAATCATGAATTGAATCATAAATTGAATCATGAATCATGAATCATGAATCATGAATCATGAATCATAAATCATGAATTGAATCAGGAATCATGAATCATGAATCGAATCATGAATCATGAAATGAATCATGAATCAGGAATCATGAATCGAATCATGAATCATGAATCATGAATCATAAATTGAATCATGAATCACGAATCATGAATCGAATTATGAATCATGAATCATGAATCATGAATTGAATCATGAATTGAATCATGAATCATGAATTGAATCATGAATCATGAATCATGAATCATGAATTGAATCATGAATTGAATCATGAATCATGAATCGAATCATGAATCATGAATTGAATCAGGAATCGAATCATGAATTGAATCATAAATCATGAATTGAATCATGAATCATGAATTAAATCATGAATCATGAATCGAATCATGAATCATAATTTGAATCATGAATCATTAATCATGAATTGAAACATGAATCATGAATCATGAATCATGAATTAATGAACTATGAATCATGAATTGAATAATGAATCATGAATTGAATTATGAATTGAATCATGAATCATGAATTGAATCATGAATCATGAATCATGAATTAAATCATGAATCATGAATCATGAATCATAAATTGAATCATGAATCATGAATCATGAATTGAATCATGAATTGAATCATGAATCATGACTTGAATCATGAATCATGAATCATGAATCATGAATTAAATCAGGAATCATGAATCATGAATCGATTCATGAATTGAATCATGAATCATGAATCATATATGGAATCATGAATCACGAATCATGAATCGAATCATGAATCATGAATCATGAATTGAATCATAAATCATGAATTGAATCTTGAATCATGAATCATGAATTGAATCATGAATTGAATCATGATTAATGAATCATAAATTGAATCATGAATCATGAATCATGAATTGAATCATGAATCATGAATCATGAATTGAATCATGAATCATGAATCATGAATCATGAATCGAGTCATGAATCATGAATCAAATCATGAATCATGAATCATGAATTAAATCATGAATCATGAATCGAATCATGAATCATGAATCGAATCATGAATCATGAATCATGAATTGAATCTTGAATAATGAATCATGAATCGAATCATGAATCATGAAACAGGAATCATGAATCGAATCATGAATCATGAATTGAATCATGAATCATGAATCATGAATCGAATGATGAATCATGAATCATGAATCATGAATCGAATCATGAATCATGAATCATGAATTGAATCATGAATCATGAATCATAAATCATGAATTATGAATCATAAATTGATTCATAAATCATGAATCATGAATCATGAATCATGAATCATGAATTGAATCATGAATCATGAATCGAATCATGAATCATGATTCGAATCATGAATCATGAATCAAATCATGAATCATGAATTGAATCATGAATCATGATTCAAGAATCATGAATCGAATCATGAATCATGAATCGAATCATGAATCATGAATCAGGAATCATGAATCGAATCATGAATCATGAATTGAATCATGAATCATGAATCATGAATCATGAATCATGAATTGAATCATGAATCATGAATCATAAATCATGAATTATGAATCATAAATTGATTCATAAATCATGAATTGAATCATGAATTGAATCATGAATCATTAATCATGAATTAAATCATGAATCATGAATCATGAATCATGAATCATGAATTGAATCATGAATCATGAATTGAATCATGAATCATGAATTGAATCATGAATCATGAATCATGAATTGAATCATGAATCATGAATCATGAATTGAATCATGAATCATGAATCATGAATCGAATCATGAATCATGAATTGAATCATGAATCGAATCATGAATCATGAATTGAATCATGAATCTTGAATCATGAATCATGATTTGAATCATAATTCATGAATTGAATCATGAATCATGAATTGAATCATGAATCATGAAATGAATCATGAATCATAATTTGAATCATAAATTGAATCATTAATCATGAATCGAATCATGAATCATTAATTGAATCATGAAATGAATCATGAATCATGAATTGAATCATGAATTAAATCATGAATCATGAATTGAATCATAAATCAAGAATCATAAATTGAATCATGAATTCAATCATGAATCAGGAATCGAATCATGAATTGAATCATGAATCATGAATTGAATCATGAATCATGAATTGAATCATCAATAATGAATCATGAATCATGAATTCAATCATGAATCATGAATTATGAAACATGAATTGAATTATGAATCATGAATCTAATCATGAATCATGATTAATGAATTGAATCATGAGTAATGAATCATAAATCATGAATTAAATCATGAATCATGAATCAAATTATAAATCATGAATCATGAATTATGAATTGAATCATGAATTATGAATTGAATTATGAATCATAAATCATGAATCATGAATCGAATCATGAATCATGAATCATGAATCATGAATTAAACATGAATCATGAATCGAATCTTGAATCATGAATCATGAATTGAATCATGAATTGAATCATGAATCATGAATCATAAATTGAATCATGAATTGAATCATGAATCATGAATTGAATCATGAATCATGAATCATGAATCATGAATCGAATCATGAATCATGAATCGAATCATGAATCTTGAATTGAATAATGAATCCAATCATGAATCATGAATCATGAATTGAATCATGAATTGAATCATGAATTGAATCATGAATCATGAATCATGAATCATGAATTGAATCATGAATTGAATCATGAATCATGAATTGAATCATGAATCATGAATCATGAATCATGAATCATGAATCATGAATTGAATCATGAATTGAATCATGAATCATGAATCATGAATCGAATCATGAATCATAATTTGAATCATGAATCATGAATCATGAATTAAATCATGAATCATGAATTGATTCATGATTTAGGAATCATGAATTGAATCATGAATCATGAATCAAATCATGAATCAGTAATCAAATCATGAATCATGAATTATGAATTCAATCATGAATTGAATCATGAATCATGAATTAAATCATGAATCATGAATTAAATCATGAATCATGAAACATGAATCATGAATCATGAATTATGAATTATTAATTGAATCATGTATCATGAATTATGAATCATGAATTATGAATCATGAATTGAATCATGAATCATGAATTGAATTATGAATTGAATCATTAATCATGAATCATGAATTGAATCATGAATCATGAATCATGAATTGAATCATGAATTGAATCATGAATCATGACTTGAATCTTGAATCATGAATCATGAATTGTATCAGGAATCATGAATCATGAATCAAATCATGAATCATGAATCAAATCATGAATCATAAATTATGAATTCAATCATGAATTGAATCATGAATCTTGAATTAAATCATGAATCATGAAACATGAATCATGAATCATGAATTATGAATTATTAATTGAATTATGAATCATGAATTATGAATCATGAATTATGAATCATGAATTAAATCATGAATCATGAATTAAATTATGAATTGAATAATGAATCATGATTCATGAATTGAATCATGAATCATGAATCATGAATTGAATCATTAATCATGAATCATGAATCATGAATTGAATCAGGAATCATGAATCATGAATCATGAATCATGAATCATGAATTGAATCTTGAATCATGAATTGAATCATGAATCATGAATTATAAATTGAATCATGAATCACGAATCATGAATCGAATCATGAATCATGAATCATGAATCATGAATTGAATCATGAATTGAATCTTGAATCATGAATTGAATCATGAATCATGAATTATGAATTGATTCATGAATCATGAATCCTGAATTGAATCATGAATCATAAATCGAATCATGAATCATGAATTGAATCATGAATCATGAATTCAATCATGAATCATGAATCATAAATTGAACCATGAATCATGAATCATGAATCGAATCATGAATCATAAATTGAATCATGAATCACGAATCATGAATTAAATCAAGAATCATGCATTGATTCATGAATCAGGAATCATGACTTGAATCATGAATCATGAATCATGAATCATGAATTGAATCAGGAATCATGAATCATGAATCAAATCATGAATCATGAATCATGAATTGAATCATGAATCATGAATTGAATCAGGAATCAAATCATGAATTGAATCATAAATCATGAATTGAATCATGAATTGAATCATGAATCATGAATCATGAATCGAATCATGAATCATAATTTAAATCATGAATCATGAAGCATGAATTAAATCAAGAATCATGAATTGATTCATGAATCAGGAATCATGAATTGAATCATGAATCATGAATCGAATCATGAATCATGAATCAAATCATGAATCATGAATTATGAATTGAATCATGAATTGAATCATGAATCATGAATTGAATCATGAATCATGAAACATGAATCATGAATCATGAATCATGAAACATGAATCATGAATCATGAATTATGAATTATGAATTGAATCATGAATCATGAATTGAATTATGAATTGAATCATGAATCATGAATTGAATCATGAATCATGAATCATGAATCATAAATTGAATCATGAATCATGAATCATGAATTGAATCATGAATCATGACTTGAATCATGAATCATGAATCATGAATTGAATCAGGAATCATGAATCGATTCATGAATCATGAATTGAATCATGAATCATGAATTGAATCATGAATCATGAATCATGAATCGAATCATGAATCATGAAACATAAATTTAATCATGAATCACGAATCATCAATCGAATCATGAATCATGAATCATGAATCATGAATTGATTCATGAATCATGAATCATGCATTGAATCATGAATCATAAATCGAATCATGAATCATGAATTGAATAAGGAATCGAATCATGAATTGAATCATAAATCATGAATTGAATCATGAATTGAATCATGAATCATGAATCATGAATCGAATTATGAATCATAATTTGAATCATGAATCATGAAGCATGAATTAAATCAAGAATCATGAATTGATTCATGAATCAGGAATCATGAATTGAATCATGAATCATGAATCGAATCATGAATCATGAATCAAATCATGAATCATGAATTATGAATTGAATCATGAATTGAATCATGAATCATGAATTGAATCATGAATCATGAAACATGAATCATGAATCATGAATCATGAAACATGAATCATGAATCATGAATTATGAATTATGAATTGAATCATGAATCATGAATTGAATCATGAATCATGAATCATGAATCATAAATTGAATCATGAATCATGAATCATGAATTGAATCATGAATTGAATCATGAATCATGACTTGAATCATGAATCATGAATCATGAATTGAATAAGGAATCATGAATCATGAATCGATTCATGAATCATGAATTGAATCATGAATCATGAATTGAATCATGAATCATGAATCATGAATCGAATCAAGAATCATGAATCATAAATTGAATCATGAATCACGAATCATGAATCGAATCATGAATCATGAATTATGAATCATGAATCATGAATTGAATCATGAATCATGAATCGAATCATGAATCATGAATCATGAATCATGAATTGAATCATGAATCATGAATTGAATCATGAATCATGAATCGAATCATGAATCCTGAATCGAATCATGAATCATGAATTGAATCATGAAATGAATCATGAATCATAAATTGAATCATGAATTTAATCATGAATTGAATCATGAATCAAGAATCATAAATTGAATCATGAATCATGAATTGAATCATGAATCATGAATTGAATCATGAATCATGAATTGAATCATGAATCAAGAATCATAAATTGAATCATGAATCATGAAATGAATCAGGAATCGAATCATGAATTGAATCATGAATCATGAATTGAATCATGAATCATGAATTGAATTATCAATCATGAATCATGAATCATGAATTGAATCATGAATTATGAATTATGAAACATGAATTGAATTATGAATCATGAATCATGATTAATGAATTGAATCATGAGTAATGAATCATAAATAATGAATTAAATCATGAATCATGAATTGAATTATAAATCATGAATCAAGAATCATGAATCGAATCATTAATTATGAATTGAATCATGAATCATAAATCATGAATCATGAATCGTATCATGAATCATGAATCATGAATCATGAATCATGAATTAAACATGAATCATGAATCGAATCTTGAATCATGAATCATGAATTGAATCATGAATTGAATCATGAATCATGAATAATGAATCATGAATTGAATCATGAATCATGAATTGAATCATGAATCATGAATCATGAATCGAATCATGAATCATGAATTTTGAATTGAATCATGAATTCAATCATTAATCATGAATCATGAATCATGAATTGAATCATAATTTAAATCATGAATCATGAATCATGAATTGAATCATGAATCATGAATTGAATCATGAATTGAATCATGAATCATGAATCATGAATCATGAATTGAATCATGAATCATGAATCATGAATCCAATCATGAATCGAATCATGAGTCATGAATCATGAATTGAATCATGAATTGAATCATGAATCATGAATCATGAATCATGAATCATGAATTGAATCATGAATCATGAATTGAATCATGAATTGAATCATGAATCATGAATTGAATCATGAATCATGAATCATGAATCATGAATTGAATCATGAATTGAATCATGAATCATGAATCATGAATTGAATCATGAATTGAATCATGAATCATGAATTGAATCATGAATTGAATTATGAATCATGAATTGATTCATGAATCATGAATCTTGAATCATGAATTGAATCATGAATTGAATCATGAATCATGAATAATGAATCGAATCATGAATCATAATTTGTATCATGAATCATGAATCATGAATTAAATCATGAATCATGAATTGATTCATGATTTAGGAATCATGAATTGAATCATGAATCATGAATCATGAATCAAATCATGAATTATGAATTCAATTATGAATTGAATCATGAATCATGAATTAAATCATGAATCATGAAACATGAATCATGAATCATGAATTATGAATTATTAATTGAATCATGAATCATGAATTATGAATCATGAATTATGAATCATGAATTGAATCATGAATCATGAATTGAATTATGAATTGAATCATGAATCATGAATTGAATCATGAATCATGAATCATGAATTATAAATTGAATCATGAATCATGAATCATGAATTGAATCATGAATTGAATCATGAATCATGACTTGAATCATGAATCATGAATCGTGAATTGAATCAGGAATCATGAAATATGAATCAAATTATGAATCATGAATCAAATCATGAATCATGAATTATGAATTCAATCATGAATTGAATCATGAATCATGAATTAAATCATGAATCATGAATTAAATCATGAATCATGAAACATGAATCATGAATTATGAATTATTAATTGAATCATGAATCATGAATTATGAATCATGAATTATGAATCATGAATTGCATCATGAATCATGAATTGAATTATGAATTGAATCATGAATCATGAATCATGAATTATGAATCATGAATTATAAATTGAATCATGAATCATGAATCATGAATTGAATCAGGAATCATGAATCATGAATCGAATCATGAATCATTAATCATGAATTAATTCATGAATCATGAATCATGAATCATGAATCATGAATTGAATCATGAATCATGAATCGAATCATGAATCATGAATTGAATCATGAATCATGAAATGAATCATGAATCAGGAATCATGAATCGAATCATGAATCATGAATCATGAATCATAAATTGAATCATGAATCACGAATCATGAATCGAATTATGAATCATGAATCATGAATCATGAATTGAATCATGAATTGAATCATGAATCATGAATCATGAATCATGAATCATGAATCATAAATCATGAATTGAATCAGGAATCATGAATCATGAATCGAATCATGAATCATGAAATGAATCATGAATCAGGAATCATGAATCGAATCATGAATCATGAATCATGAATCATAAATTGAATCATGAATCACGAATCATGAATCGAATTATGAATCATGAATCATGAATCATGAATTGAATCATGAATTGAATCATGAATCATGAATTGAATCATGAATCATGAATCATGAATCATGAATTGAATCATGAATTGAATCATGAATCATGAATCGAATCATGAATCATGAATTGAATCAGGAATCGAATCATGAATTGAATCATAAATCATGAATTGAATCATGAATCATGAATTAAATCATGAATCATGAATCGAATCATGAATCATAATTTGAATCATGAATCATTAATCATGAATTGAAACATGAATCATGAATCATGAATCATGAATTAATGAACTATGAATCATGAATTGAATAATGAATCATGAATTGAATTATGAATTGAATCATGAATCATGAATTGAATCATGAATCATGAATCATGAATTAAATCATGAATCATGAATCATGAATCATAAATTGAATCATGAATCATGAATCATGAATTGAATCATGAATTGAATCATGAATCATGACTTGAATCATGAATCATGAATCATGAATCATGAATTAAATCAGGAATCATGAATCATGAATCGATTCATGAATTGAATCATGAATCATGAATCATATATGGAATCATGAATCACGAATCATGAATCGAATCATGAATCATGAATCATGAATTGAATCATAAATCATGAATTGAATCTTGAATCATGAATCATGAATTGAATCATGAATTGAATCATGATTAATGAATCATAAATTGAATCATGAATCATGAATCATGAATTGAATCATGAATCATGAATCATGAATTGAATCATGAATCATGAATCATGAATCATGAATCGAGTCATGAATCATGAATCAAATCATGAATCATGAATCATGAATTAAATCATGAATCATGAATCGAATCATGAATCATGAATCGAATCATGAATCATGAATCATGAATTGAATCTTGAATAATGAATCATGAATCGAATCATGAATCATGAAACAGGAATCATGAATCGAATCATGAATCATGAATTGAATCATGAATCATGAATCATGAATCGAATGATGAATCATGAATCATGAATCATGAATCGAATCATGAATCATGAATCATGAATCATGAATTGAATCATGAATCATGAATCATAAATCATGAATTATGAATCATAAATTGATTCATAAATCATGAATCATGAATCATGAATCATGAATCATGAATCATGAATTGAATCATGAATCATGAATCGAATCATGAATCATGATTCGAATCATGAATCGAATCATGAATCATGAATTGAATCATGAATCATGAATCATGAATCATGAATCATGAATTGAATCATGAATCATGAATCATAAATCATGAATTATGAATCATAAATTGATTCATAAATCATGAATTGAATCATGAATTGAATCATGAATCATGTATCATGAATTGAATCATGAATTGAATCATGAATCATGAATTGAATCATGAATCATGAATCATGAATTGATTCATGAATCATGAATTGAATAATGAATCATAAATCGAATCATTAATTATGAATTGAATCAGGAATCGAATCATGAATTGAATCATAAATCATGAATTGAATCATGAATCATGAATTAAATCATGAATCATGAATCGAATCATGAATCATAATTTGAATCATGAATCATTAATCATGAATTGAAACATGAATCATGAATCATGAATTATGAATTATGAATTATGAATTATGAATTATGAATTATTAATTGAATCATGAATCATGCATTATGAATTAATTAACTATGAATCATGAATTGAATCATGAATCATGAATTGAATTATGAATTGAATCATGAATCATGAATTGAATCATGAATCATGAATCATGAATTAAATCATGAATCATGAATCATGAATCATGAATCATAAATTGAATCATGAATCATGAATCATGAATTGAATCATGAATTGAATCATGAATCATGACTTGAATCATGAATCATGAATCATGAATCATGAATTAAATCAGGAATCATGAATCATGAATCGATTCATGAATTGAATCATGACTCATGAATCATATATGGAATCATGAATCATGAATCATGAATCGAATCATGAATCATGAATCATGAATTGAATCATAAATCATGAATTGAATCTTGAATCATGAATCATGAATTGAATCATGAATTGAATCATGATTAATGAATCATAAATTGAATCATGAATCATGAATCATGAATTGAATCATGAATCATGAATCATGAATCATGAATGGAGTCATGAATCATGAATCAAATCATGAATCATGAATCATGAATTAAATCATGAATCATGAATCGAATCATGAATCATGAATCGAATCATGAATCATGAATCATGAATTGAATCTTGAATAATGAATCATGAATCGAATCATGAATCATGAAACAGGAATCATGAATCGAATCATGAATCATGAATTGAATCATGAATCATGAATCATGAATCGAATGATGAATCATGAATCATGAATCATGAATCGAATCATGAATCATGAATCATGAATTGAATCATGAATCATGAATCATAAATCATGAATTATGAATCATAAATTGATTCATAAATCATGAATCATGAATCATGAATCATGAATCATGAATTGAATCATGAATCATGAATCGAATCATGAATCATGATTCGAATCATGAATCATGAATCAAATCATGAATCATGAATTGAATCATGAATCATGATTCAAGAATCATGAATCGAATCATGAATCATGAATCGAATCATGAATCATGAATCAGGAATCATGAATCGAATCATGAATCATGAATTGAATCATGAATCATGAATCATGAATCATGAATCATGAATTGAATCATGAATCATGAATCATAAATCATGAATTATGAATCATAAATTGATTCATAAATCATGAATTGAATCATGAATTGAATCATGAATCATTAATCATGAATTAAATCATGAATCATGAATCATGAATCATGAATCATGAATTGAATCATGAATCATGAATTGAATCATGAATCATGAATTGAATCATGAATCATGAATCATGAATTGAATCATGAATCATGAATCATGAATTGAATCATGAATCATGAATCATGAATCGAATCATGAATCATGAATTGAATCATGAATCGAATCATGAATCATGAATTGAATCATGAATCTTGAATCATGAATCATGATTTGAATCATAATTCATGAATTGAATCATGAATCATGAATTGAATCATGAATCATGAAATGAATCATGAATCATAATTTGAATCATAAATTGAATCATTAATCATGAATCGAATCATGAATCATTAATTGAATCATGAAATGAATCATGAATCATGAATTGAATCATGAATTAAATCATGAATCATGAATTGAATCATAAATCAAGAATCATAAATTGAATCATGAATTCAATCATGAATCAGGAATCGAATCATGAATTGAATCATGAATCATGAATTCAATCATGAATCATGAATTATGAAACATGAATTGAATTATGAATCATGAATCTAATCATGAATCATGATTAATGAATTGAATCATGAGTAATGAATCATAAATCATGAATTAAATCATGAATCATGAATCAAATTATAAATCATGAATCATGAATTATGAATTGAATCATGAATTATGAATTGAATTATGAATCATAAATCATGAATCATGAATCATGAATCATGAATTAAACATGAATCATGAATCGAATCTTGAATCATGAATCATGAATTGAATCATGAATTGAATCATGAATCATGAATCATAAATTGAATCATGAATTGAATCATGAATCATGAATTGAATCATGAATCATGAATCATGAATCATGAATCGAATCATGAATCATGAATCGAATCATGAATCTTGAATTGAATAATGAATCCAATCATGAATCATGAATCATGAATTGAATCATGAATTGAATCATGAATTGAATCATGAATCATGAATCATGAATCATGAATTGAATCATGAATTGAATCATGAATCATGAATTGAATCATGAATCATGAATCATGAATCATGAATCATGAATCATGAATTGAATCATGAATTGAATCATGAATCATGAATCATGAATCGAATCATGAATCATAATTTGAATCATGAATCATGAATCATGAATTAAATCATGAATCATGAATTGATTCATGATTTAGGAATCATGAATTGAATCATGAATCATGAATCAAATCATGAATCAGTAATCAAATCATGAATCATGAATTATGAATTCAATCATGAATTGAATCATGAATCATGAATTAAATCATGAATCATGAATTAAATCATGAATCATGAAACATGAATCATGAATCATGAATTATGAATTATTAATTGAATCATGTATCATGAATTATGAATCATGAATTATGAGATCGATGAATTGAATCATGAATCATGAATTGAATTATGAATTGAATCATTAATCATGAATCATGAATTGAATCATGAATCATGAATCATGAATTGAATCATGAATTGAATCATGAATCATGACTTGAATCTTGAATCATGAATCATGAATTGTATCAGGAATCATGAATCATGAATCAAATCATGAATCATGAATCAAATCATGAATCATAAATTATGAATTCAATCATGAATTGAATCATGAATCTTGAATTAAATCATGAATCATGAATTATGAATCATGAATTATGAATCATGAATTAAATCATGAATCATGAATTAAATTATGAATTGAATAATGAATCATGATTCATGAATTGAATCATGAATCATGAATCATGAATTGAATCATTAATCATGAATCATGAATCATGAATTGAATCAGGAATCATGAATCATGAATCATGAATCATGAATCATGAATTGAATCTTGAATCATGAATTGAATCATGAATCATGAATTATAAATTGAATCATGAATCACGAATCATGAATCGAATCATGAATCATGAATCATGAATCATGAATTGAATCATGAATTGAATCTTGAATCATGAATTGAATCATGAATCATGAATTATGAATTGATTCATGAATCATGAATCATGAATTGAATCATGAATCATAAATCGAATCATGATTCATGAATTGAATCATGAATCATGAATTCAATCATGAATCATGAATCATAAATTGAACCATGAATCATGAATCATGAATCGAATCATGAATCATAAATTGAATCATGAATCACGAATCATGAATTAAATCAAGAATCATGCATTGATTCATGAATCAGGAATCATGACTTGAATCATGAATCATGAATCATGAATCATGAATTGAATCAGGAATCATGAATCATGAATCAAATCATGAATCACGAATCATGAATCATGAATTGAATCATGAATCATGAATTGAATCAGGAATCAAATCATGAATTGAATCATAAATCATGAATTGAATCATGAATTGAATCATGAATCATGAATCATGAATCGAATCATGAATCATAATTTAAATCATGAATCATGAAGCATGAATTAAATCAAGAATCATGAATTGATTCATGAATCAGGAATCATGAATTGAATCATGAATCATGAATCGAATCATGAATCATGAATCAAATCATGAATCATGAATTATGAATTGAATCATGAATTGAATCATGAATCATGAATTGAATCATGAATCATGAAACATGAATCATGAATCATGAATCATGAAACATGAATCATGAATCATGAATTATGAATTATGAATTGAATCATGAATCATGAATTGAATTATGAATTGAATCATGAATCATGAATTGAATCATGAATCATGAATCATGAATCATAAATTGAATCATGAATCATGAATCATGAATTGAATCATGAATCATGACTTGAATCATGAATCATGAATCATGAATTGAATCAGGAATCATGAATCGATTCATGAATCATGAATTGAATCATGAATCATGAATTGAATCATGAATCATGAATCATGAATCGAATCATGAATCATGAAACATAAATTTAATCATGAATCACGAATCATCAATCGAATCATGAATCATGAATCATGAATCATGAATTGATTCATGAATCATGAATCATGCATTGAATCATGAATCATAAATCGAATCATGAATCATGAATTGAATAAGGAATCGAATCATGAATTGAATCATAAATCATGAATTGAATCATGAATTGAATCATGAATCATGAATCATGAATCGAATTATGAATCATAATTTGAATCATGAATCATGAAGCATGAATTAAATCAAGAATCATGAATTGATTCATGAATCAGGAATCATGAATTGAATCATGAATCATGAATCGAATCATGAATCATGAATCAAATCATGAATCATGAATTATGAATTGAATCATGAATTGAATCATGAATCATGAATTGAATCATGAATCATGAAACATGAATCATGAATCATGAATCATGAAACATGAATCATGAATCATGAATTATGAATTATGAATTGAATCATGAATCATGAATTGAATCATGAATCATGAATCATGAATCATAAATTGAATCATGAATCATGAATCATGAATTGAATCATGAATTGAATCATGAATCATGACTTGAATCATGAATCATGAATCATGAATTGAATAAGGAATCATGAATCATGAATCGATTCATGAATCATGAATTGAATCATGAATCATGAATTGAATCATGAATCATGAATCATGAATCGAATCAAGAATCATGAATCATAAATTGAATCATGAATCACGAATCATGAATCGAATCATGAATCATGAATTATGAATCATGAATCATGAATTGAATCATGAATCATGAATCGAATCATGAATCATGAATCATGAATCATGAATTGAATCATGAATCATGAATTGAATCATGAATCATGAATCGAATCATGAATCCTGAATCGAATCATGAATCATGAATTGAATCATGAAATGAATCATGAATCATAAATTGAATCATGAATTTAATCATGAATTAAATCATGAATCAAGAATCATAAATTGAATCATGAATCATGAATTGAATCATGAATCATGAATTGAATCATGAATCATGAATTGAATCATGAATCAAGAATCATAAATTGAATCATGAATCATGAAATGAATCAGGAATCGAATCATGAATTGAATCATGAATCATGAATTGAATCATGAATCATGAATTGAATTATCAATCATGAATCATGAATCATGAATTGAATCATGAATTATGAATTATGAAACATGAATTGAATTATGAATCATGAATCATGATTAATGAATTGAATCATGAGTAATTGAATCATAAATAATGAATTAAATCATGAATCATGAATTGAATTATAAATCATGAATCAAGAATCATGAATCGAATCATTAATTATGAATTGAATCATGAATCATAAATCATGAATCATGAATCGTATCATGAATCATGAATCATGAATCATGAATCATGAATTAAACATGAATCATGAATCGAATCTTGAATCATGAATCATGAATTGAATCATGAATTGAATCATGAATCATGAATAATGAATCATGAATTGAATCATGAATCATGAATTGAATCATGAATCATGAATCATGAATCGAATCATGAATCATGAATTTTGAATTGAATCATGAATTCAATCATTAATCATGAATCATGAATCATGAATTGAATCATAATTTAAATCATGAATCATGAATCATGAATTGAATCATGAATCATGAATTGAATCATGAATTGAATCATGAATCATGAATCATGAATCATGAATTGAATCATGAATCATGAATCATGAATCCAATCATGAATCGAATCATGAGTCATGAATCATGAATTGAATCATGAATTGAATCATGAATCATGAATCATGAATCATGAATCATGAATTGAATCATGAATCATGAATTGAATCATGAATTGAATCATGAATCATGAATTGAATCATGAATCATGAATCATGAATTGAATCATGAATTGAATCATGAATCATGAATCATGAATTGAATCATGAATTGAATCATGAATCATGAATTGAATCATGAATTGAATTATGAATCATGAATTGATTCATGAATCATGAATCTTGAATCATGAATTGAATCATGAATTGAATCATGAATCATGAATAATGAATCGAATCATGAATCATAATTTGTATCATGAATCATGAATCATGAATTA
>NW_027447902.1:0-83470 GCF_038048845.1 Mixophyes fleayi | reverse complement strand
TTTCATGATTCATTTCATAATTCATTATTTATGATTCAATTCATGATTAATGATTCAATTCATGATTCATGATTCATGATTCAATTCATGATTCATGATTCGATTCATGATTCATGATACATTATAAAATTTATGATTCAATTCATGATTCATGATTCATGATTCGATTCATGATTCATGATTTATGATTCAATTCATGATTCATGATTCATGATTCAATTTATGATTCATGATTCATGATTCGATTTATGATTCATGATTCAATTCATGACTCTTGATTTAATTCGTGATTCATGATTCAATTTATGATTCATGATTTATTTTATGATTCATTTCATGATTCATGATTCATGATTCAATTTATGATTCAATTTATGATTCATAATTCATGATTCAATTCATGATTTAATTCATGATTCATGATTCAATTCAAGATTCACGATTCAATTCATGGTTCATGATTCATGATTAAATTCATGATTCATGATTCATGATTCAATTCATGATTCATGATTCGATTCATTATTCATGATTCATGATTCATTTCATGATTCATTTCATGATTCATTTCATGATTCATTTCATGATTCATGATTCAATTCAAGATTCATGATTTAATTCATGATTCATGATTAATATCATGATTCATTTCATGATTCCTGATTCAATTCATGATTCATGACCCAATTCATAATTCATGATTCATTTCATGATTCATGATTCATGATTCAATTCATTATTCAATTCATGATTTAATTCATGATTCATGATTCAATTCATGATTCACGATTCATGATTCAATTCATGATTCATGATTCGATACATGATTCATGATTCAATTCATGATTCTTGATTCAATTCATGAATCATGATTCGATTCATGATTCATGATTCAATTCATGATTAATGATTCATGACTCAATACATGATTCAATTCTTGATTCAATTCATAATTCAATTCATGATTCATGATTTGATTCATGATTCATGTTTGAATTCATGATTTAAATCATGATTCATTTCATGATTCATGATTCAATTCATGATTCATGATTCAATTCTTAAATTTATGATTCATGATTCATGATTAAATTCATTATTCATTATTCAATTCATGATTCATGATTCAATTCATGATTCATGATTCGATTCATTATTCATGATTCATGATTCAATTCATGATTCATGATTCAATTCATGATTCATGATTCAATTCATGATTCATGATTCAATTCATGATTCATGATTCGATTAATGATTCAATTCTTGATTCATTATTCGATTCATGATTTATAATTTAATTCATGATTCATGATTTATTTCATGATGCAATTCATGGTTCATGAATCTTGATTCAATTCATGATTTAATTCATTAATCATGATTCGATTCATGATTCATGATTCATGATTCAATTCATGAGTCATGAATTATGATTCGATTCATGATTCAATTCATAATTCATGATTCATTATTCAATTCATGATTCATGATTCGATTCATGATTCAAGATTCAATTCATGATTCAATTCATGATTCATTGTTCATGATTCATGATTTGATTCATGATTCATGACTCAATTCATGATTCATGATTCATGATTCAATTCATGATTCGATTCATGATTCATGTTTCAATTCATGATTCATGATTCAATTCATCATTCATTATTCATGATTCAATGCATGATTCATGATTCATGATTCGATTCCTGATTCATGTTTCAATTCATGATTCAATTCTTGATTCGATTCATGTTTGAATTCATGATTCAATTCTTGATTCAATTGATAATTCAATTCATGATTCCTGATTAAATTCATGATTCATGATTCATGATTCAATGCATGATTCATAATTCAAGATTTGATTCATGATTCATGATTCAATTCATGATTCATGATTCAATTCATGATTTAATTTATGATTCGATTCATGATTCATGATTTATGATTCAATTTCCTGATTCATGATTCGATTCATGATTCATGATTCAATTCATGATTCAATTCATGATTCAATTTATGATTCATAATTTATGATTCAATTCATGTTTCATGATTCATGATTCAATTTATGTTTTATGATTCATGATTTGATTCAAGATTCATTTCATGATTCATTATTTATGATTCAATTCATGATTCATGATTCAATTCATGATTCATAATTCATGATTCAATTCATGATTCATGATTCGATTCATGATTCATGATTCATTATTCAATTCATGATTCATGATTCGATTCATGATTCATGATTCATGATTCAATTTATGATTCATGATTCAATTCATGACTCTTGATTTAATTTGTGATTCATGATTCAATTCATGACTCTTGATTTACTTTTTGTGATTCATGATTCAATTCATGATTCATGATTTATTTTATGATTCATTTCATGATTCATGATTCCTGATTCACTTAATGATTCATGATTCAATTCATGATTCTATTCATGATTAAATTTATGATTCATAATTCATGATTCAATTCATGATTTAATTCATGATTCATGATTCAATTCATGATTCATGATTCATGATTCAATTCATGATTCAAAATTCATGATTCATGATTCAATTCATGATTCATGATTCATGATTCAATTCATGATTCATGATTCATGATTCAATTCATGAATTCATGAATCATGATTTAATTCATGATTCATGTTTCAATTCATGATTCAATTCTTGATTCAATTCATAATTCAATTCATGATTCATGATTCAATTCATGATTCATTATTCATGATTCAATGCATGATTCAAAATTCATGATTCGACCTATGATTCATGTTTGATTTCATGATTTAATTCATGATTCATTTCATGAATCATGATTCAATTGATGTTTTATGATTCATGATTTGATTCAAGATTCATTTCATGATTCATTATTTATGATTCAATTCATGATTCATGATTCAATTCATTAATCATAATCCATGATTCAATTCATGATTCATAATTCGATTCATGATTCATGATTCATTATTCAATTCATGATTCATTATTCAATTCATGATTCAATTCATGATTCATGATTCAATTCATTAATCATAATCAATGATTCAATTCATGATTCATAATTCGATTCATGATTCATGATTCATTATTCAATTCATGATTCATTATTCAATTCATGATTCAATTCATGATTCATGATTCGATTCATGATTCATGATTTATGATTCAATTCATGATTCATGATTCATGATACAATTTATGATTCATGATTCAATTCATGACTCTTGATTTAATTTGTGATTCATGATTCAATTCATGACTCTTGATTTACTTTTTGGGATTCATGATTCAATTCATGATTCATGATTTATTTTATGATTAATTTCATGATTCATGATTCCTGATTCACTTCATGATTCATGATTCAATTCATGATTCAATTCATGATTCAATTTATGATTCATAATTCATGATTCAATTCATGATTTAATTCATGATTCATGATTCAATTCATGATTCATGATTCATGATTCAATTCATGATTCAAAATTCATGATTCAGGATTCAATTCATGATTCATGATTCATGATTCAATTCATGATTCATGATTCATGATTCAATTCTTGAATTCATGAATCATGATTTAATTCATGATTCATGTTTCAATTCATGATTCAATTCTTGATTCAATTCATAATTCAATTCATGATTCATGATTCATGATTCAATGCATGATTCAAAATTCATGATTCGATCTATGATTCATGTTTGATTTCATGATTTAATTCATGATTCATTTCATGATTCATGATTCAATTTATGATTCATGATTCAATTCATGATTCATGATTCGATTCATAATTCCTGATTCATGATTTAATTCATGATTCATAATTCATGATTCAATTCATGATTCGATTCATGATTCATGATTCATGATTCGATTCATAATTCATGACTAAATTCATGATTCATGATTTATAAATCAAATCATGATTCATGATTCAATTCATGATTCTTGATTCATGATTCAGTTCATGATTCATGATTCCTGATTCAATTCATGATTTGATTCATGATTAATGATTCATGATTCGATTAATGATTCATGATTCATGTTTTATGATTCATGATTTGATTCAAGATTCATTTCATGATTCATTATTTATGATTCAATTCATGATTCATGATTCAATTCATTATTCATAATTCATGATTCAATTCATAATTCATGATTCGATTCATGATTCATGATTCATTATTCAATTCATGATTCAATTCATGATTCATGATTCGATTCATGATTCATGATTTATGATTCAATTCATGATTCATGATTTATGATTCAATTCATGATTCATGATTCATGATTCAATTTATGATTCATGATTCAATTCATGACTCTTGATTTAATTTGTGATTCATGATTCAATTCATGACTCTTGATTTACTTTTTGTGTTTCATGATTCAATTCATGATTCATGATTTATTTTATGATTCATTTCATGATTCATGATTCCTGATTCACATCATGATTCATGATTCAATTCATGATTCAATTCATGATTCAATTTATGATTCATAATTCATGATTCAAATCATGATTTAATTCATGATTCATGATTCAATTCATGATTCATGATTCATGATTCAATTCATGATTCAAAATTCATGATTCATGATTCAATTCATGATTCATGATTCATGATTCAATTCATGATTCATGATTCATGATTCAATTCATGAATCAGGATTTAATTCATGATTCATGTTTCAATTCATGATTCAATTCTTGATTTAATTCATAATTCAATTCATGATTCATGATTCAATTCATGATTCATGATTCAATTCATGATTCATGATTCATGATTCAATTCATGATTCATTATTCAATTCATGATTCATTATTCAATTCATGATTCAATTCATGATTCATGATTCAATTCATTAATCATAATCAATGATTCAATTCATGATTCATAATTCGATTCATGATTCATGATTCATTATTCAATTCATGATTCATTATTCAATTCATGATTCAATTCATGATTCATGATTCGATTCATGATTCATGATTTATGATTCAATTCATGATTCATGATTCATGATACAATTTATGATTCATGATTCAATTCATGACTCTTGATTTAATTTGTGATTCATGATTCAATTCATGACTCTTGATTTACTTTTTGGGATTCATGATTCAATTCATGATTCATGATTTATTTTATGATTAATTTCATGATTCATGATTCCTGATTCAATTCATGATTCAATTCATGATTCAATTTATGATTCATAATTCATGATTCAATTCATGATTTAATTCATGATTCATGATTCAATTCATGATTCATGATTCATGATTCAATTCATGATTCAAAATTCATGATTCATGATTCAATTCATGATTCATGATTCATGATTCAATTCATGATTCATGATTCATGATTCAATTCTTGAATTCATGAATCATGATTTAATTCATGATTCATGTTTCAATTCATGATTCAATTCTTGATTCAATTCATAATTCAATTCATGATTCATGATTCATGATTCAATGCATGATTCAAAATTCATGATTCGATCTATGATTCATGTTTGATTTCATGATTTAATTCATGATTCATTTCATGATTCATGATTCAATTTATGATTCATGATTCAATTCATGATTCATGATTCGATTCATAATTCCTGATTCATGATTCAATTCATGATTCATAATTCATGATTCAATTCATGATTCGATTCATGATTCATGATTCATGATTCGATTCATAATTCATGACTAAATTCATGATTCATGATTTATAAATCAAATCATGATTCATGATTCAATTCATGATTCTTGATTCATGATTCAGTTCATGATTCATGATTCCTGATTCAATTCATGATTTGATTCATGATTAATGATTCATGATTCGATTCATGATTCATGATTCATGTTTTATGATTCATGATTTGATTCAAGATTCATTTCATGATTCATTATTTATGATTCAATTCATGATTCATGATTCAATTCATGATTCATAATTCATGATTCAATTCATAATTCATGATTCGATTCATGATTCATGATTCATTATTCAATTCATGATTCAATTCATGATTCATGATTCGATTCATGATTCATGATTTATGATTCAATTCATGATTCATGATTTATGATTCAATTCATGATTCATGATTCATGATTCAATTTATGATTCATGATTCAATTCATGACTCTTGATTTAATTTGTGATTCATGATTCAATTCATGACTCTTGATTTACTTTTTGTGATTCATGATTCAATTCATGATTCATGATTTATTTTATGATTCATTTCATGATTCATGATTCCTGATTCACATCATGATTCATGATTCAATTCATGATTCAATTCATGATTCAATTTATGATTCATAATTCATGATTCAAATCATGATTTAATTCATGATTCATGATTGAATTCATGATTCATGATTCATGATTCAATTCATGATTCAAAATTCATGATTCATGATTCAATTCATGATTCATGATTCATGATTCAATTCATGATTCATGATTCATGATTCAATTCATGAATTCATGAATCATGATTTAATTCATGATTCATGTTTCAATTCATGATTCAATTCTTGATTTAATTCATAATTCAATTCATGATTCATGATTCAATTCATGATTCATGATTCATGATTCAATTCATGATTCATGATTCATGATTCAATTCATGATTCATGAATCAATTCATGATTCATGATTCAATTCATGATTCATGATTCCATTCATGATTCATGATTCATGATTCCATTCATGATTGGACTCATGATTCATTATTCAAATCATGATTCATGATTCAATTCATGATTCATGATTCGATTCATAATTCATGATTCATGATTCAATTCATGATTCATGATTCATGATTCAATTCATGTTTTATGATTCATGATTTGATTCAAGATTCATTTCATGATTCATTATTTATGATTCAATTCATGATTCATGATTCAATTCATAATTCATAATTCATGATTCAATTCATGATTCATGATTCGATTCATGATTCATGATTCATTATTCAATTCATGATTCAATTCATGATTTATGATTCGATTCATGATTCATGATTTATGATTCAATTCATGATTCATGATTCATGATTCAATTTATGATTCATGATTCAATTCATGACTCTTGATTTAATTTGTGATTCATGATTCAATTCATGACTCTTGATTTACTTTTTGTGATTCATGATTCAATTCATGATTCATGATTTATTTTATGATTCATTTCATGATTCATGATTCCTGATTCACATCATGATTCATGATTCAATTCATGATTCAATTCATGATTCAATTTATGATTCATAATTCATGATTCAAATCATGATTTAATTCATGATTCATGATTCAATTCATGATTCATGATTCATGATTCAATTCATGATTCAAAATTCATGATTCATGATTCAATTCATGATTCATGATTCATGATTCAATTCATGATTCATGATTCATGATTCAATTCATGAATTCATGAATCATGATTTAATTCATGATTCATGTTTCAATTCATGATTCAATTCTTGATTTAATTCATAATTCAATTCATGATTCATGATTCAATTCATGATTCATGATTCATGATTCAATTCATGATTCATGATTCAATTCATGATTCATGATTCATGATTCAATTCATGATTCATGAATCAATTCATGATTCATGATTCAATTCATGATTCATGATTCCATTCATGATTCATGATTCATGATTCCATTCATGATTGGACTCATGATTCATTATTCAAATCATGATTCATGATTCAATTCATGATTCATGATTCGATTCATAATTCATGATTCATGATTCAATTCATGATTCATGATTCATGATTCAATTCATGTTTTATGATTCATGATTTGATTCAAGATTCATTTCATGATTCATTATTTATGATTCAATTCATGATTCATGATTCAATTCATAATTCATAATTCATGATTCAATTCATGATTCATGATTCGATTCATGATTCATGATTCATTATTCAATTCATGATTCAATTCATGATTTATGATTCGATTCATGATTCATGATTTATGATTCAATTCATGATTCATGATTCATGATTCAATTTATGATTCATGATTTAAGTCATGACTCTTGATTTACGTTTTGTGATTCATGATTCAATTCATGATTCATGATTTATTTTATGATTCATTTCATGATTCATGATTCCTGATTTACTTCATGATTCATGATTCAATTCATGATTCAATTCATGATTCAATTTATGATTCATAATTCATGGTTCAATTCATGATTTAATTCATGATTCATGATTCAATTCATGATTCATGATTCAATTCATGATTCAAAATTCATGATTCATGATTCAATTCATGATTCATGATTCATGATTCAATTCATGATTCATGATTCATGATTCAATTCATGAATTCATGAATCATGATTTAATTCATGATTCATGTTTCAATTCATGATTCAATTCTTGATTCATGATTCATGATTCATGATTAAATTCATGATTCATGATTTATGATTCAATTCATGATTCATGATTTATTTCATGATTCAATTCATGGTTCATGTATCTTGATTCAATTCATGATTTATTTCATGATTCATGATTCGATTCATGATTCATGATTCATGATTCAATTCATGATTCAATTCATGATTTATTTCATGATTCATGATTCGATTCATGATTCATGATTCTTGATTCAATTCATGATTCAATTCATGATTTATGATTCAATTCATGATTCATAAATTAATGATTCAATTCATGATTCATGATTCATGATTTGAATTATGATTCATGATTCAATTCATGATGCATGATTCAATTTGTGATTCATGATTCAATTCATTATTCATGATTCATTTCATGATTCATGATTCCTGATTCAATTCATGATTCATGATTCAATTCATGATTCATGATTCATTTCATGATTCATGATTCAATTCATGATTCAATTCATAATTCAATTTATGATTCATAATTCATGATTCAATTCATGATTCAATTCATGATTCATAATTTCATTAATTCAAATCATGATTCAATTCATGATTCAATTCATGATTCAATTTATGATTCATAATTCATGATTCAATTCATGATTCAATTCATGATTCATAAATTCATGATTCGATTCATGATTCATGGTTCGATTCATGATTAATGATTCATGATTCAATTCATGATTCATGATTAGATTTATGATTCATGATTCAATTCATGACTCATGATTCATGATTCAATTCATGATTCGATTCATGATTCATGATTCATGGATCATGATTTGATTCATGATTTGATTCATGATTCATGATTCATGATTCATGATTCGATTCATGATTCATGATTAAATTCATGATTCATGATTAATGATTCAATTCATGATTCATGTTTCATGATTCAATTCATGATTCAATTCATGATTCATGATTCGATTCATGATTCATGATTCAATTCTTGATTCATGATTCATGATTCGATTCATGATTCATGATTAAATTCATGATTAATGATTCATGACTCAATACATGATTCAATTCTTGATTCAATTCATAATTCAATTCATGATTCATGATTCGATTCATGATTCATGTTTGAATTCATGATTTAAATCATGATTCGATTCATGATTCGTGATTAAATTCATAATTCATGATTTATGATTCAATTCATGATTCATGATTTATTTCATGATTCAATTCATGATTCATGATTCATGATTCAATATATGATTCAATTCATGATTTAGTTCATGATTCATGATTCGATTCATGATTCATGATTCAATTCATGATTCAATTCATGATTTATGATTCAATTCATGATTCATAAATTAATGATTCAATTCATGATTCATGATTCATGATTCGATTTATAATTCATGATTCAATTCATGATGCATGATTCATGATTCAATTCATGATTTGATTCATGATTCATGATTCATGATTCGATTCATGATTCATGATTAAATTCATGATTCATGATTTATGATTCAATTCATGATTCATGATTCATGATTCATGATTCAAATCATGATTCGATTCATGAATTATGAATCATGATTCATTTCATGATTCATGATTCGATTCATGATTCATGATTTAATTCATGATTCATGATTCAATTCTTGATTCATGATTCATGATTCGATTCATGATTCATGATTAAATTCATAATTCATGATTTATGATTCAATTCATGATTCATGAATCTTGATTCAATTCATGATTTATTTCATGATTCATGATTCGATTCATGATTCATGATTCATGATTAAATTCATGATTCAATTCATGATTTATTTCATGATTCATGAATCGATTCATGATTCATGATTCATGATTCAATTCATGATTCAATTCATGATTCATAAATTAATGATTCAATTCATGATGCATGATTCAATTTGTGAATCATGATTCAATTCATTATTCATGATTTATTTCAGGATTCAATTCATGATTCATGATTCCTGATTCAATTCATTATTCATGATTCAATTCATGATTCATGATTAATTTCATGATTCATGATTCAATTCATGATTCAATTCATAATTCAATTTATGATTCATAATTCATGATTGAATTCATGATTCATAATTTCATTAATTCAAATCATTTTTCAATTCATGATTCAATTCATGATTCCATTTATGATTCATAATTAATGATTCAATTCATGATTCATAAATTCATGATTCAAATCATGATTCATGATTCAAATCATGATTCATGATTTAAATCATGATTCATGATTCAAATCATGATTCATGATTCAAATCATGATTCATGATTCAAATCATGATTCATGATTCGATTCATGATTCATGATTCAATTCATGATTCATGATTCATGATTCAATTTATGATTCGTGATTCATGATTCATGATTCAATTCATGATTCATGGTTCGATTCATGATTCATGATTCAATTCATGAATTATGATTCATGATTCGATTCATGAATTATGATTCATGATTTGATTCATGATTCATGGATCATGATTTGATTCATGATTAAATTCATGATTCATGATTCATGATTCGATTCATGATTCATGATTTAATTGATGTTTTGATTCATGATTCATGATTCATGGATCATGATTTGATTCATGATTAAATTCATGATTCATGATTTATGATTGAATTCATGATTGAATTCATGATTCATTATTCATGATTCAATTCATGATTCATGATTCGATTCATGATTCATGATTCAATTCATGTTTCATGATTCATGGTTCAATTCATGTTTTATGATTCATGATTCGATTCATGATTAATGATTCATTATTTATGATTCCATTCATGATTCATGATTCAATTCATGATTCATGATTCAATTCATGATTCATGATTCGATTCATGATTCATGATTCATTATTCAATTCATGATTAAATTCATGATTCATGATTCATAATTCGATTCATGATTCATGATTTATGATTCAATTCATGATTCATGATTCAATTTATGATTCATGATTCATGATTCAATTTATGATTCATGATTCAATTCATGACTCTTGACTTAATTCGTGATTCATGATTCAATTTATGATTCATGATTTATTTTATGATTCATTTCATGATTCATGATTCCTGATTCACTTCATGAATTATGATTCACTTCATGATTTATGATTCAATTCTTGATTCAATTCATAATTCAATTCATGATTCATGATTCAATGCATGATTCAAAATTCATGATTCGATCTATGATTCATGTTTGATTTCATGATTTAATTCATGATTCATTTCATGATTCATGATTCAATTCATGATTCATGATTCAATTCATGATTCATGATTCGATTCATAATTCATGATTCATGATTCAATTCATGATTCATAATTCATGATTCAATTCATGATTCGATTCATGATTCATGATTCATGATTCGATTCATAATTCATGACTAAATTCATGATTCATGATTTATAAATCAATTCATGATTCATGATTCGATTCATGATTCATGGATCATGATTTGATTCATGATTTGATTCATGATTCATGATTCATGATTCATGATTCGATTCATGATTCATGATTAAATTCATGATTCATGATTAATGATTCAATTCATGATTCATGATTCATGATTCAATTCATGATTCAATTCATGATTCATGATTCGATTCATGATTCATGATTCAATTCTTGATTCATGATTCATGATTCGATTCATGATTCATGATTAAATTCATGATTAATGATTCATGACTCAATACATGATTCAATTCTTGATTCAATTCATAATTCAATTCATGATTCATGATTCGATTCATGATTCATGTTTGAATTCATGATTTAAATCATGATTCGATTCATGATTCGTGATTAAATTCATAATTCATGATTTATGATTCAATTCATGATTCATGATTTATTTCATGATTCAATTCATGATTCATGATTCATGATTCAATATATGATTCAATTCATGATTTAGTTCATGATTCATGATTCGATTCATGATTCATGATTCAATTCAAGATTCAATTCATGATTTATGATTCAATTCATGATTCATAAATTAATGATTCAATTCATGATTCATGATTCATGATTCGATTTATAATTCATGATTCAATTCATGATGCATGATTCATGATTCAATTCATGATTTGATTCATGATTCATGATTCATGATTCGATTCATGATTCATGATTAAATTCATGATTCATGATTTATGATTCAATTCATGATTCGATTCATGAATTATGAATCATGATTCATTTCATGATTCATGATTCGATTCATGATTCATGATTTAATTCATGATTCATGATTCAATTCTTGATTCATGATTCATGATTCGATTCATGATTCATGATTAAATTCATAATTCATGATTTATGATTCAATTCATGATTCATGAATCTTGATTCAATTCATGATTTATTTCATGATTCATGATTCGATTCATGATTCATGATTCATGATTAAATTCATGATTCAATTCATGATTTATTTCATGATTCATGAATCGATTCATGATTCATGATTCATGATTCAATTCATGATTCAATTCATGATTCATAAATTAATGATTCAATTCATGATGCATGATTCAATTTGTGATTCATGATTCAATTCATTATTCATGATTTATTTCAGGATTCAATTCATGATTCATGATTCCTGATTCAATTCATGATTCATGATTCAATTCATGATTCATGATTAATTTCATGATTCATGATTCAATTCATGATTCAATTCATAATTCAATTTATGATTCATAATTCATGATTGAATTCATGATTCATAATTTCATTAATTCAAATCATTTTTCAATTCATGATTCAATTCATGATTCCATTCATGATTCATAAATTCATGATTCAAATCATGATTCATGATTCAAATCATGATTCATGATTTAAATCATGATTCATGATTCAAATCATGATTCATGATTCAAATCATGATTCATGATTCAAATCATGATTCATGATTCATGATTCGATTCATGATTCATGATTCAATTCATGGATCATGATTTGATTCATGATTAAATTCATGATTCATGATTTATGATTGAATTCATGATTGAATTCATGATTCATTATTCATGATTCAATTCATGATTCATGATTCGATTCATGATTCATGATTCAATTCATGTTTCATGATTCTTGGTTCAATTCATGTTTTATGATTCATGATTCGATTCATGATTAATGATTCATTATTTATGATTCCATTCATGATTCATGATTCAATTCATGATTCATGATTCAATTCATGATTCATGATTCGATTCATGATTCATGATTCATTATTCAATTCATGATTAAATTCAAGATTCATGATTCATAATTCGATTCATGATTCATGATTTATGATTCAATTCATGATTCATGATCAATTTATGATTCATGATTCATGATTCAATTTATGATTCATGATTCAATTCATGACTCTTGACTTAATTCGTGATTCATGATTCAATTTATGATTCATGATTTATTTTATGATTCATTTCATGATTCATGATTCCTGATTCACTTCATGAATTATGATTCACTTCATGATTTATGATTCAATTCTTGATTCAATTCATAATTCAATTCATGATTCATGATTCAATGCATGATTCAAAATTCATGATTCGATCTATGATTCATGTTTGATTTCATGATTTAATTCATGATTCATTTCATGATTCATGATTCAATTCATGATTCATGATTCAATTCATGATTCATGATTCGATTCATAATTCATGATTCATGATTCAATTCATGATTCATAATTCATGATTCAATTCATGATTTGATTCATGATTCATGATTCATGATTCGATTCATGATTCATGATTAAATTCATGATTTATGATTTATGATTTAATTCATGATTCACGATTCATGATTCAATTCATGATTCAATTCTTGATTCATGATTCATGATTCGATTCATGATTCATGATTAAATTCATGAATCATGATTTATGATTCAATTCATGATTCATGATTCAATTCATGATTCATGATTTATTTCATGATTCAATTCATGGTTCATGAATCTTGATTCAATTCATGATTTATTTCATGATTCATGATTCGATTCATGATTCATGATTCATGATTCAATTCATGATTCAATTCATGATTTATTTCATGATTCATGATTCGATTCATGATTCAATTCATGATTTATGATTCAATTCATGATTTATAAATTAATGATTCAATTCATGATTCATGATTTGATTTATGATTCATGATTCAATTCATGATGCATGATTCAATTTGTGATTCATGATTCAATTAGTTATTCATGATTCAATTCATGATTCATGATTCATGATTCAATTCATGATTCATGATTCATTTCATGATTCATGATTCAATTCATGATTCAATTCATAATTCAATTTATGATTCATAATTCATGATTCAATTCATGATTCAATTCCTGATTCATAATTTCATTAATTCAAATCATGATTCAATTCATGATTCAATTCATGATTCAATTTATGATTCATAATTCATGATTCAATTCATGATTCAATTCATGATTCATAAATTCATGATTCATAAATTCATGATTCAAATCATGATTCATGATTCAAATCATGATTTATGATTTAAATCATGATTCATGATTCCAATCATATTTCATGATTCAAATCATGATTCATGATTCATGATTCGATTCATGATTCATGGTTCGATTCATGATTAATGATTCATGATTAAATTCATGATTCATGATTAGATTTATGATTCATGATTCAATTCATGATTCGATTCATGATTCATGATTCGATTCATGATTCATGGATCATGATTTGATTCATGATTTGATTCATGATTCATGATTCGATTCATGATTCATGATTAAATTCATGATTCATGATTAATTATTCAATTCATGATTCATGATTCATGATTCAATTCATGATTCGATTCATGATTCATGAATCATGATTCATTTCATGATTCATGATTCGATTCATGATTCATGATTCAATTCTTGATTCATGATTCATGATCCGATTCATGATTCATGATTAAATTCATAATTCATGATTTATGATTCAATTCATGATTCATGATTTATTTCATTATTCAATTCATGGTTCATGAATCTTGATTCAATTCATGATTTATTTCATGATTCATGATTCGATTCATGATTCATGATTCATGATTCAATTCATGATTCAATTCATGATTTATTTCATGATTCATGATTCGATTCATGATTCATGATTCAATTCATGATTCAATTCATGATTTATGATTCAATTCATGATTCAGAAATTAATGATTCAATTCATGATTCATGATTCATGATTCGATTTATGATTCATGATTCAATTCATGATGCATGATTCAATTCGTGATTCATGATTCAATTCATTATTCATGATTCATTTCATGATTCATTTCATGATTCGTGATTCAATTCATAATTCAATTCATGATTCAATTTATGATTCATAGTTCATGATTCAATTCATGATTCAATTCATAATTCAATTCATGATTCAATTTATGATTCATAATTCATGATTCAATTCATGATTCAATTCATGATTCATAAATTCATGATTCAAATCATGATTCATGATTTATGATTCAATTCATGATTCATGAATCAATTCATGATTCATGATTCATGATTCAATTTATGATTCATAATTCATGATTCAGGATTCAATTTATGATTCATGATTCATGATTGAATTCATGATTCATTATTAATGATTCAACTCATGATTCATGATTCGATTCATGATTCATAATTCATGATTCATGATTCAATTCATGATTCATAATTCATGATTCACTTCATGATTCATGAATCATGATTTGATTCATAATTCATGTTTCAATTCATGATTCAATTCTTGATTCAATTCATAATTCAATTCATGATTCATGATTCAATTCATGATTCATGATTCATGATTCAATGCATTATTCATAATTCATGATTCGATTCATGATTCATGTTTAATTTCATGATTTAATTCATGATTCATTTTATGATTCATGATTCAATTCATGATTCATGATTCAATTCATGATTCATGATTTAATTCATGATTCATGATTCAATTCATGATTCATGATTTATGATTCAATTCATGATTCAATTAATGATTCATGATTCGATTCATGATTCATGATTAAATTCATGATTCATGATTTATAAATAAATTCATGGTTCATGATCCAATTCATGATTCATGATTCATGATTCAATTCATGATTCATGATTCATAATTCGATTCATGATTCATGATTCATGATTCATGATTCGATTCATGATTCATGATTCAATTCATGATACATGATTCCTGATTCAATTCATGATTTGATTCATGATTCATGATTCATGATTCAATTCATGATTCATGATTAAATTCATGATTCATGATTTATGATTCAATTCATGATTCATGATTCATGATTCATGATTCAATTCATGATTCATGATTCGATTCATGATTCATGATTCAATTCATGATTCATGATTCATGATTCAATTTATGATTTGATTCATGATTCATGATTCGATTCATGATTCATGATTAAATTCATGATTCATGATTTATAAATCGATTCATGATTCATGATTAATTTCATGATTCATGATTTATAAATCAATTCATGATTCATGATTCGATTCATGATTCATGATTCATGATTCGATTCATGATTCATGTTTCAATTCATGATTCATGATTCCTGATTATATTCATGATTTATAAATCAATTCATGATTCATGATTCGATTCATGATTCGTGATTAAATTCATAATTCATGATTTATGATTCAATTCATGATTCATGATTTATTTCATGATTCAATTCATGATTCATGATTCATGATTCAATATATGATTCAATTCATGATTTAGTTCATGATTCATGATTCGGTTCATGATTCATGATTCAATTCATGATTCAATTCATGATTTATGATTCAATTCATGATTCATAAATTAATGATTCAATTCATGATTCATGATTCATGATTCGATTTATAATTCATGATTCAATTCATGATGCATGATTCATGATTCAATTCATGATTTGATTCATGATTCATGATTCATGATTCGATTCATGATTCATGATTAAATTCATGATTCATGATTTATGATTCAATTCATGATTCATGATTCATGATTCATGATTCAAATCATGATTCGATTCATGAATTATGAATCATGATTCATTTCATGATTCATGATTCGATTCATGATTCATGATTTAATTCATGATTCATGATTCAATTCTTGATTCATGATTCATGATTCGATTCATGATTCATGATTAAATTCATAATTCATGATTTATGATTCAATTCATGATTCATGAATCTTGATTCAATTCATGATTTATTTCATGATTCATGATTCGATTCATGATTCATGATTCATGATTAAATTCATGATTCAATTCATGATTTATTTCATGATTCATGATTCATGATTCAATTCATGATTCAATTCATGATTCATAAATTAATGATTCAATTCATGATGCATGATTCAATTTGTGATTCATGATTCAATTCATTATTCATGATTTATTTCAGGATTCAATTCATGATTCATGATTCCTGATTCAATTCATGATTCATGATTAAATTCATGATTCATGATTAATTTCATAATTCATGATTCAATTCATGATTCAATTCATAATTCAATTTATGATTCATAATTCATGATTGAATTCATGATTCATAATTTCATTAATTCAAATCATTTTTCAATTCATGATTCAATTCATGATTCCATTTATGATTCATAATTAATGATTCAATTCATGATTCATAAATTCATGATTCAAATCATGATTCATGATTTAAATCATGATTCATGATTTAAATCATGATTCATGATTCAAATCATGATTCATGATTCATGATTCGATTCATGATTCATGATTCAATTCATGATTCATGATTCAATTTATGATTCGTGATTCATGATTCGTGATTCAATTCATGATTCATGGTTCGATTCATGATTCATGATTCAATTCATGATTCGATTCATGAATTATGATTCATGATTCGATTCATGAATTATGATTCATGATTTGATTCATGATTCATGGATCATGATTTGATTCATGATTAAATTCATGATTCATGATTCGATTCATGATTCATGATTTAATTTATGTTTTGATTCATGATTCATGATTCATGGATCATGATTTGATTCATGATTAAATTCATGATTCATGATTTATGATTGAATTCATGATTGAATTCATGATTCATTATTCATGATTCAATTCATGATTCATGATTCGATTCATGATTCATGATTCAATTCATGTTTCATGATTCATGGTTCAATTCATGTTTTATGATTCATGATTCGATTCATGATTAATGATTCATTATTTATGATTCAATTCATGATTCATGATTCAATTCATGATTCATGATTCATGATTCAATTCATGATTCATGATTCGATTCATGATTCATGATTCATTATTCAATTCATGATTAAATTCATGATTCATGATTCATAATTCGATTCATGATTCATGATTTATGATTCAATTCATGATTCATGATTCAATTTATAATTCATGATTCATGATTCAATTTATGATTCATGATTCATGATTCAATTTATGATTCATGATTCAATTCATGACTCTTGACTTAATTCGTGATTCATGATTCAATTTATGATTCATGATTTATTTTATGATTCATTTCATGATTCATGATTCCTGATTCACTTCATGAATTATGATTCACTTCATGATTTATGATTCAATTCTTGATTCAATTCATAATTCAATTCATGATTCATGATTCAATGCATGATTCAAAATTCATGATTCGATCTATGATTCATGTTTGATTTCATGATTTAATTCATGATTCATTTCATGATTCATGATTCAATTCATGATTCATGATTCAATTCATGATTCATGATTCGATTCATAATTCATGATTCATGATTCAATTCATGATTCATAATTCATGATTCAATTCATGATTCGATTCATGATTCATGATTCATGATTCAATTCATGATTCATGATTTGATTTATGATTCATGATTCAATTCATGATGCATGATTCAATTTGTGATTCATGATTCAATTAGTTATTCATGATTCAATTCATGATTCATGATTCATGATTCAATTCATGATTCATGATTCATTTCATGATTCATGATTCAATTCATGATTCAATTCATAATTCAATTTATGATTCATAATTCATGATTCAATTCATGATTCAATTCATGATTCATAATTTCAATAATTCAAATCATGATTCAATTCATGATTCAATTCATGATTCAATTTATGATTCATAATTCATGATTCAATTCATGATTCAATTCATGATTCATAAATTCATGATTCATAAATTCATGATTCAATTCATGATTCATGATTCATGATTCAATTCATGATTCGATTCATGATTCATGAATCATGATTCATTTCATGATTCATGATTCGATTCATGATTCATGATTCAATTCTTGATTCATGATTCATGATCCGATTCATGATTCATGATTAAATTCATAATTCATGATTTATGATTCAATTCATGATTCATGATTTATTTCATTATTCAATTCATGGTTCATGAATCTTGATTCAATTCATGATTTATTTCATGATTCATGATTCGATTCATGATTCATGATTCATGATTCAATTCATGATTTAATTCATGATTTATTTCATGATTCATGATTCGATTCATGATTCATGATTCAATTCATGATTCAATTCATGATTTATGATTCAATTCATGATTCAGAAATTAATGATTCAATTCATGATTCATGATTCATGATTCGATTTATGATTCATGATTCAATTCATGATGCATGATTCAATTCGTGATTCATGATTCAATTCATTATTCATGATTCATTTCATGATTCGTGATTCAATTCATAATTCAATTCATGATTCAATTTATGATTCATAGTTCATGATTCAATTCATGATTCAATTCATAATTCAATTCATGATTCAATTTATGATTCATAATTCATGATTCAATTCATGATTCAATTCATGATTCATAAATTCATGATTCAAATCATGATTCATGATTTATGATTCAATTCTTGATTCATGATTCATGAATCAATTCATGATTCATGATTCATGATTCAATTTATGATTCATAATTCATGATTCAGGATTCAATTTATGATTCATGATTCATGATTGAATTCATGATTCATTATTAATGATTCAACTCATGATTCATGATTCGATTCATGATTCATAATTCATGATTCATGATTCAATTCATGATTCATAATTCATGATTCACTTCATGATTCATGAATCATGATTTGATTCATAATTCATGTTTCAATTCATGATTCAATTCTTGATTCAATTCATAATTCAATTCATGATTCATGATTCAATTCATGATTCATGATTCATGATTCAATGCATTATTCATAATTCATGATTCGATTCATGATTCATGTTTAATTTCATGATTTAATTCATGATTCATTTTATGATTCATGATTCAATTCATGATTCATGATTCAATTCATGATTCATGATTTAATTCATGATTCATGATTCAAATCATGATTCATGATTTATGATTCAATTCATGATTCAATTAATGATTCATGATTCGATTCATGATTCATGATTACATTCATGATTCATGATTTATAAATAAATTCATGGTTCATGATCCAATTCATGATTCATGATTCATGATTCAATTCATGATTCATGATTCATGATTCGATTCATGATTCATGATTCATGATTCATGATTCGATTCATGATTCATGATTCAATTCATGATACATGATTCCTGATTCAATTCATGATTTGATTCATGATTCATGATTCATGATTCAATTCATGATTCATGATTAAATTCATGATTCATGATTTATGATTCAATTCATGATTCATGATTCATGATTCATGATTCAATTCATGATTCATGATTCGATTCATGATTCATGATTCAATTCATGATTCATGATTCAATTTATGATTTGATTCATGATTCATGATTCGATTCATGATTCATGATTAAATTCAAGATTCATGATTTATAAATCGATTCATGATTCATGATTAATTTCATGATTCATGATTTATAAATCAATTCATGATTCATGATTCATGATTCGATTCATGATTCATGTTTCAATTCATGATTCATGATTCCTGATTATATTCATGATTTATAAATCAATTCATGATTCATGATTTGATTCATGATTCATGATTCCTGATTCAAATCATGATTTGATTCATGATTCATGATTCGATTCATGATTCATGTTTAAATTCATGATTCTTGATTTATGATTCAATTCATAATTCATGATTTATGATTCAATTCATGATTCATGATTTATTTCATGATTCAATTCATGATTCATGAATCTTGATTCAATTCATGATTTATTTCATGATTCATGATTCGATTCATGATTCGTGATTCATGATTCAATTTATGCTTCAATTCATGATTCAATTCATGATTTATGATTAAAATCATGATTCATAATTTGAAGATTCAATTCATGATTCATGATTCATGATTCGATTTATGATTCATGATTCAATTCATGATTCATGATTCAATTCATGATTCATGATTCGATTCATGATTCAATTCATGATTCATGATTTATGATTCATTTCATGATTAATGATTCATGATTCAATTTATGATTCATGATTTATTTTATGACTCATTTCATGATTCATGATTCCTGATTCACTTCATGATTCATGATTCAATTTATGATTTATGATTCATTTCATGATTCATGATTCATGATTCAATTCATGATTCATTTCATGATTCAATTTATGATTCAATTTATGATTCATAATTCATGATTCAATTCATGATTTAATTCATGATTCATGATTCATGATTCAATTCATGATTCATGATTCATGATTCAATTCATGATTCATAATTCATGATTCAGGATTCAATTCATGATTCATGATTCATGATTAAATACATGATTCATGATTCATGATTTGATTCATGATTCATGATTCATGATTCAATTCATGATTCATGATTCATGATTCAATTCATGATTCATGAATCATGATTCGATTCATGATTCATGTTTCAATTCATGATTCAATTCTTGATTCAATTCATAATTCAATTCATGATTCATAATTCATTTCATGATTCATTTCATGATTCATGATTCAATTCAAGATTCATGATTTAATTCATGATTCATGATTAATTTCATGATTAATTTCATGTTTCATGATTCCTGATTCAATTCATGATTCATGATTAAATTCATGATTCATGATTCATTTCATGATTCATGATTCATGATTCAATTCATGATTCAATTATGATTTATAATTCATGATTCAAATCATGATTTAATTCATGATTCATGATTCAAGATTCATGATTGAATTCATGATTCATGATTCGATTCATGATTCATGATTCAATTCATGATTCATGATTCAATTCATGAATCATGATTCGATTCATGATTCATGTTTCAATTCATGATTCAATTCTTGATTCAATTCATAATTCAATTCATGATTCATGATTCAATTCATGATTCATGATTCATGACTCAATGCATGATTCAATTCTTGATTCAATTCATAATTCAAATCATGATTCATGATTCGATTCATGATTCATGTTTGAATTCATGATTTAAATCATGATTCGTGTTTATATTCATGATTTAAATCATGATTCATTTCATGATTCATGATTCAATTCATGATTCATGATTCAATTCTTTATTTATGATTCATGATTCATGATTAAATTCATGATTCATGATTCAATTCATGATTCATGATTCAATTCATGATTCATGATTCGATTCACTATTCATGATTCATGATTCAATTCATGATTCATGATTCGATTCATGATTCAATTCTTGATTCATGATTCGATTCATGATTTATAATTTAATTCATGATTCATGATTTTTGATTCAATTCATGATTCATGATTTATTTCATGATTCAATTCATTGTTCATGAATCTTGATTCAATTCATGATTTAATTCATTAATCATGATTCGATTCATGATTCAATTCATGATTCATGATTCAATTTATGATTTATGACTCATTTCATGATTCATGATTCCTGATTCACTTCATGATTCATGATTTAATTTATGATTTATGATTCATTTCATTATTCATGGTTCATGATTCAATTCATGATTCAATTCATGATTCAATTTATGATTCAATTTATGATTCATAATTCATGATTCAATTCATGATTTAATTCATGATTCATGATTCATGATTCAATTCATGATTCATGATTCATGATTCAATTCATGATTCATAATTCATGATTCAGGATTCAATTCATGATTCATGGTTCATGATTAAATAAATGATTCATGATTCATGATTTGATTCATGATTCATGATTCATGATTCAATTCATTATTCATGATTCAATTCATGATTCATGAATCATGATTCGATTCATGATTCATGTTTCAATTCATGATTCAATTCTTGATTCAATTCATAATTCAATTCATGATTCAAAATTCATTTCATGATTAATTTCATGATTCATTTCATGATTCATGATTCAATTCAAGATTCATGATTTAATTCATGATTCATGATTAATTTCATGATTAATTTCATGATTCATGATTCCTGATTCAATTCATGATTCATGATTCAATTCATGATTCATGATTCATTTCATGATTCATGATTCATGATTCAATTCATGATTCAATTCATGATTCAATTATGATTTATAATTCATGATTCAATTCATGATTTTATTCATGATTCATGATTCAAGATACATGATTGAATTCATGATTCATGATTCGATTCATGATTCATGATTCAATTCATGACTCATGATTCAATTCATGAATCATGATTCGATTCATGATTCATGTTTCAATTCATGATTCAATTCTTGATTCAATTCATAATTCAATTCATGATTCATGATTCAATTCATGACTCATGATTCATGACTCAATGCATGATTCAATTCTTGATTCAATTCATAATTCAAATCATGATTTATGATTCGATTCATGATTCATGTTTGAATTCATGATTTAAATCATGATTCATGTTTGAATTCATGATTTAAATCATGATTCATTTCATGATTCATGATTCAATTCATGATTCATCATTCAATTCTTTATTTACTATTCATGATTCATGATTAAATTCATGATTCATGATTCAATTCATGATTCATGATTCGATTCAATATTCATGATTCATGATTCAATTCATGATTCATGATTCGATTCATGATTCACTTCTTGATTTATGATTCGATTCATGATTTATAATTTAATTCATGATTCATGATTTTTGATTCAATTCATGATTCATGATTTATTTCATGATTCAATTCATTGTTCATGAATCTTGATTCAATTCATGATTTAATTCATTAATCATGATTCGATTCATGATTCAATTCATTATTCAATTCATGATTCATTGTTCATGATTCATGATTCGAATTATGATTTATAATTTATGATTCAATTCATGATTCATAATTCAATTCATGATTCATAATTCATTTCATTATTCATTTCATGATAGATTTCATGATTCATTTCATGATTCATGATTCCTGATTCAATTAATGATTTTATGATTCAATTCATGATTCATGATTCATTTCATGATTTATGGTTCAATTCATGATTCATGATTCATTTCATGATGCATTTCATGATTCATTATTCCTGATTCAATTTATGATTCAAGATTCAATTCATGATTCATGATTCGATTCATGATTCATGATTCATGATTCATGATTCATGATTCATGATTCAATTCATGATTCATGATTCATGATTCAATTCATGATTCATGATTCATGATTCAATTCATGATTCATGAATAATGATTCGATTCATGTTTCAATTCATGATTCAATTCTTGATTATATTCTTAATTCAATTCATGATTCCTGATTCATGACTCAATTCATGATTCATGATTCATGATTTAATTCATGATTCGATTCATGATTCATGATTCATGACTCATGATTCATGATTCATGATTCAATTCATGATTCATGATTCAATTCATGATTAATGATTCATGATTCAATTCATGATTCATGATTCATGATTCATGATTCAATTCATGATTCATGATTCAATTCATGATTTGATTCATGATTCATGATTCATGATTCATGATTTAATTTATGATTCGATTCATGATTCATGATTCATGATTCATGATTCATGTTTCATGATTCATGATTCAATTCATGTTTTATGATTCATGATTCGATTCATGATTCATTTCATGATTCATTATTTATGATTCAATTAATGATTCATGATTCAATTCGTGATTCATGATTCAATTCATGATTCATGATTCGATTCATGATTCATGATTCATTGTTCAATTCATGATTCAATTCAATATTCATGATTCATGATTCGATTCATGATTCATGATTTATGATTCAATTCATGATTCATGATTCATGATTCAATTCATGATTCATGATTCATGATTCAATTCATGATTCATGATTCAATTCATGACTCTTGATTTAATTCGTGATTCATGATTCAATTCATGACTCTTGATTTAATTCGTGATTCATGATTCAATTCATGATTCATGATTTATTTTATGATTCATGATTCAATTCATGATTCCTGATTCACTTCATGATTCATGATTCAATTCATGATTCAATCTATGATTCAATTCATGATTCATGATTCAATTCATGATTCATAATTCATGATTCATGATTCAATTTATGATTCATGATTCAATTCATGATTCATAATTCATGATTCAGGATGCAATTCATGATTCATGATTGAATTCATGATTCATGATTCATGATTCAATTCATGATTCATGATTCGATTCATGATTCATGATTCATGATTCATGATTCAATTCATGATTCATGATTCATGATTCAATTCATGATTCATGAATCATGATTCGATTCATGATTCATGTTTCAATTCATGATTCAATTCTTGATTCAATTCATAATTCAATTCATGATTCATGATTCAATTCATAATTCATGATTCATAATTCATGATTCGATTCATGATTCATGATTTAATTCATGATTTAATTCATGATTCATTTCATGATTCATGAGTCAATTCATGATTCATGATTAAATTCATAATTCATCATTTATGATTTAATTCATGATTCATGACTTATTTCATGATTGAATTCATGGTTCATAAATCTTGATTCAATTTATGATTCAATTCATGATTCGATTCATGATTTATGATTTAATTCATGATTCATGATTTAATTCATGATTCATGATTCATGATTTGATTCATGATTCATCATTCATGATTCGATTCATGATTCATGATTCAATTCATGATTCATGATTACTGATTAAATTCATGATTCGATTCATGATTCATGATTAAATTCAGGATTCATGATTTATGATTCAATTCATAATTCATGATTCATGATTCATGATTCAATTCATGATTCATGATTCATGATTCAATTCATGATTCATGATTCATGATTCAATTCATGATTCATGAATAATGATTCGATTCATAATTCATGTTTCAATTCATGATTCAATTCTTGATTAAATTCATAATTCAATTCATGATTCCTGATTCATGACTCAATTCATGATTCATGATTCATGATTTAATTCATGATTCGATTCATGATTCATGATTCATGACTCATGATTCATGATTCATGATTCAATTCATGATTCATGATTCAATTCATGATTAATGATTCATGATTCAATTCATGATTCATGTTTCATGATTCATTTCATGATTCATGATTCAATTCATGATTTGATTCATGATTCATGATTCATGATTCATGATTTAATTTATGATTCGATTCATGATTCATGATTCATGATTCATGATTCATGTTTCATGATTCATGATTCAATTCATGTTTTATGATTCATGATTCGATTCATGATTCATTTCATGATTCATTATTTATGATTCAATTAATGATTCATGATTCAATTTGTGATTCATGATTCAATTCATGATTCATGATTCGATTCATGATTCATGATTCATTGTTCAATTCATGATTCAATTCAATATTCATGATTCATGATGCGATTCATGATTCATGTTTTATGATTCAATTCATGATTCATGATTCATGATTCAATTCATGATTCATGATTAATGATTCGATTTATGATTCATGATTCAATTCATGACTCTTGATTTAATTCGTGATTCATGATTCAATTCATGACTCTTGATTTAATTCGTGATTCATGATTCAATTCATGATTCATTATTTATTTTATGATTCATGATTCAATTCATGATTCCTGATTCACTTCATGATTCATGATTCAATTCATGATTCAATTTATGATTCAATTCATGACTCATGATTCAATTCATGATTCATAATTCATGATTCATGATTCAATTCATGATTCATGATTCAATTCATGATTCATAATTCATGATTCAGGATTCAATTCATAAATCATGATTGAATTCATGATTCATGATTCATGATTCAATTCATGATTCATGATTCGATTAATGATTCATGATTCATGATTCATGATTCATGATTCATGATTCAATTCATGATTCATGATTCATGATTCAATTCATGATTCATGAATCATGATTCGATTCATGATTCATGTTTCAATTCATGATTCAATTCTTGATTCAATTCATAATTCAATTCATGATTCATGATTCAATTCATAATTCATGATTCATAATTCATGATTCGATTCATGATTCATGATTTAATTCATGATTTAATTCATGATTCATTTCATGATTCATGATTCAATTCATGATTCATGATTAAATTCATAATTCATCATTTATGATTTAATTCATGATTCATGACTTATTTCATGATTGAATTCATGGTTCATAAATCTTGATTCAATTTATGATTCAATTCATGATTCGATTCATGATTTATGATTTAATTCATGATTCATGATTTAATTCATGATTCATGATTCATGATTTGATTCATGATTCGATTCATGATTCATGATTCAATTCATGATTCATGATTACTGATTAAATTCATGATTCGATTCATGATTCATGATTAAATTCAGGATTCATGATTTATGATTCAATTCATAATTCATGATTCATGATTCATGATTCATGATTCGATTCATGATTCATGATTCATGATTTAAATTATGATTCGATTCATGAATCATGATTCAATTCATGATTCATGATTCAATTCATGATTCATGATTCGATTCATGGTTCATGATTCAATTCATATTTCATGATTCATGATTCAATTCATGATTAATGATTCAATTCATGATTCATGATTCAATTCATGATTCATGATTCGATTCATGATTCATGATTCAATTCATGTTTCATGATTCATGATTCAATTCATGATTCATGATTCATGATTCAATTCATGATTCATGATTCATGATTCAATTCATGATTCATGATTAATTTCATGATTCATAATTTATGATTCAATTCATGATTCATGATTCAATTCATGATTCATGATTCATGATTCAATTCAAGATTCATGATTCGATTCATGATTCATGATTCATTATTCAATTCATGATTCAATTTATGATTCATTTCATGATTCATGATTCATGATTCGATTCATGATTCATGATTTATGATTCAATTCATGATTCATGATTCATGATTCCATGCATGATTCATAATTCATGATTCGATTCATGATTCATGTTTGATTTCATGATTTAATTCATGATTCAATTCATGATTCATGATTCAATTCATGATTCATGATTGAATTCATGATTCATGATTCGATTCATGATTCATGATTCATGATTCAATTCATGATTTATGATTCAATTCATGATTCGATTCATGATTCATGATTCATGATTCGATTCATGATTTATGATTAAATTCATGATTCATGATTTATAAATCAATTCATGATTCATGATTCAATTCATGATTCATGATTCATGATTCAATTCATGATTCATGATTCCTGATTCAATTCATGATTTGATTCATGATTCATGATTCATGATTTAATTCATGATTCGATTCATGATTCATGATTCATGACTCATGATTCATGATTCATGATTCAATTCATGATTCATGATTCAATTCATGATTAATGATTCATGATTCAATTCATGATTCATGTTTCATGATTCATTTCATGATTCATGATTCAATTCATGATTTGATTCATGATTCATGATTCATGATTCATGATTTAATTTATGATTCGATTCATGATTCATGATTCATGATTCATGATTCATGTTTCATGATTCATGATTCAATTCATGTTTTATGATTCATGATTCGATTCATGATTCATTTCATGATTCATTATTTATGATTCAATTAATGATTCATGATTCAATTCGTGATTCATGATTCAATTCATGATTCATGATTCGATTCATGATTCATGATTCATTGTTCAATTCATGATTCAATTCAATATTCATGATTCATGATTCGATTCATGATTCATGTTTTATGATTCAATTCATGATTCATGATTCATGATTCAATTCATGATTCATGATTAATGATTCGATTTATGATTCATGATTCAATTCATGACTCTTGATTTAATTCGTGATTCATGATTCAATTCATGACTCTTGATTTAATTCGTGATTCATGATTCAATTCATGATTCATTATTTATTTTATGATTCATGATTCAATTCATGATTCCTGATTCACTTCATGATTCATGATTCAATTCATGATTCAATTTATGATTCAATTCATGACTCATGATTCAATTCATGATTCATAATTCATGATTCATGATTCAATTCATGATTCATGATTCAATTCATGATTCATAATTCATGATTCAGGATTCAATTCATAAATCATGATTGAATTCATGATTCATGATTCATGATTCAATTCATGATTCATGATTCGATTCATGATTCATGATTCATGATTCATGATTCATGATTCATGATTCAATTCATGATTCATGATTCATGATTCAATTCATGATTCATGAATCATGATTCGATTCATGATTCATGTTTCAATTCATGATTCAATTCTTGATTCAATTCATAATTCAATTCATGATTCATGATTCAATTCATAATTCATGATTCATAATTCATGATTCGATTCATGATTCATGATTTAATTCATGATTTAATTCATGATTCATTTCATGATTCATGATTCAATTCATGATTCATGATTAAATTCATAATTCATCATTTATGATTTAATTCATGATTCATGACTTATTTCATGATTGAATTCATGGTTCATAAATCTTGATTCAATTTATGATTCAATTCATGATTCGATTCATGATTTATGATTTAATTCATGATTCATGATTTAATTCATGATTCATGATTCATGATTTGATTCATGATTCATCATTCATGATTCGATTCATGATTCATGATTCAATTCATGATTCATGATTACTGATTAAATTCATGATTCGATTCATGATTCATGATTAAATTCAGGATTCATGATTTATGATTCAATTCATAATTCCTGATTCATGATTCATGATTCATGATTCGATTCATGATTCATGATTCATGATTTAAATTATGATTCGATTCATGAATCATGATTCAATTCATGATTCATGATTCAATTCATGATTCATGATTCGATTCATGGTTCATGATTCAATTCATATTTCATGATTCATGATTCAATTCATGATTAATGATTCAATTCATGATTCATGATTCAATTCATGATTCATGATTCGATTCATGATTCATGATTCAATTCATGTTTCATGATTCATGATTCAATTCATGATTCATGATTCATGATTCAATTCATGATTCATGATTCATGATTCAATTCATGATTCATGATTAATTTCATGATTCATAATTTATGATTCAATTCATGATTCATGATTCATGATTCAATTCAAGATTCATGATTCGATTCATGATTCATGATTCATTATTCAATTCATGATTCAATTTATGATTCATTTCATGATTCATGATTCATGATTCGATTCATGATTCATGATTTATGATTCAATTCATGATTCATGATTCATGATTCCATGCATGATTCATAATTCATGATTCGATTCATGATTCATGTTTGATTTCATGATTTAATTCATGATTCAATTCATGATTCATGATTGAATTCATGATTCATGATTGAATTCATGATTCATGATTCGATTCATGATTCATGATTCATGATTCAATTCATGATTTATGATTCAATTCATGATTCGATTCATGATTCATGATTCATGATTCGATTCATGATTTATGATTAAATTCATGATTCATGATTTATAAATCAATTCATGATTCATGATTCAATTCATGATTCATGATTCATGATTCAATTCATGATTCATGATTCCTGATTCAATTCATGATTTGATTCATGATTCATGATTCATGATTCGATTCATGATTCATGATTAAATTCATGATTCATGATTTATGATTCAATTCATGATTCATGATTCATGATTCATGATTCATGATTAAATTCATGATTCATGATTCAATTCATGATTCATGATTCATGATTCAATTCATGATTTATGATTCAATTCATGATTCATGATTCATGATTCAATTCATGAATCATGATTCATGATTCGATTTATGATTCATGATTCAATTCATGATGCATGATTCAATTCGTGATTCATGATTCATGATTCAATTCATGATTCATGAATCATGATTCGATTCATGATTCATGATTCAATTCATGATTCATGATTCATGATTCAATTCATGATTCATGAATCATGATTCGATTCATGATTCATGTTTCAATTCATGATTCAATTCTTGATTCAATTCATAATTCAATTCATGATTCATGATTCAATTCATAATTCATGATTCATAATTCATGATTCGATTCATGATTCATGATTTAATTCATGATTTAATTCATGATTCATTTCATGATTCATGATTCAATTCATGATTCATGATTAAATTCATAATTCATCATTTATGATTTAATTCATGATTCATGACTTATTTCATGATTGAATTCATGGTTCATAAATCTTGATTCAATTTATGATTCAATTCATGATTCGATTCATGATTTATGATTTAATTCATGATTCATGATTTAATTCATGATTCATGATTCATGATTTGATTCATGATTCATCATTCATGATTCGATTCATGATTCATGATTCAATTCATGATTCATGATTACTGATTAAATTCATGATTCGATTCATGATTCATGATTAAATTCAGGATTCATGATTTATGATTCAATTCATAATTCATGATTCATGATTCATGATTCATGATTCGATTCATGATTCATGATTCATGATTTAAATTATGATTCGATTCATGAATCATGATTCAATTCATGATTCATGATTCAATTCATGATTCATGATTCGATTCATGATTCATGATTCAATTCATATTTCATGATTCATGATTCAATTCATGATTAATGATTCAATTCATGATTCATGATTCAATTCATGATTCATGATTCGATTCATGATTCATGATTCAATTCATGTTTCATGATTCATGATTCAATTCATGATTCATGATTCATGATTCAATTCATGATTCATGATTCATGATTCAATTCATGATTCATGATTCATTTCATGATTCATAATTTATGATTCAATTCATGATTCATGATTCAATTCATGATTCATGATTCATGATTCAATTCAAGATTCATGATTCGATTCATGATTCATGATTCATTATTCAATTCATGATTCAATTTATGATTCATTTCATGATTCATGATTCATGATTCGATTCATGATTCATGATTTATGATTCAATTCATGATTCATGATTCATGATTCCATGCATGATTCATAATTCATGATTCGATTCATGATTCATGTTTGATTTCATGATTTAATTCATGATTCAATTCATGATTCATGATTCAATTCATGATTCATGATTGAATTCATGATTCATGATTCGATTCATGATTCATGATTCAATTCATGATTTATGATTCAATTCATGATTCGATTCATGATTCATGATTCATGATTCGATTCATGATTTATGATTAAATTCATGATTCATGATTTATAAATCAATTCATGATTCATGATTCAATTCATGATTCATGATTCATGATTCAATTCATGATTCATGATTCCTGATTCAATTCATGATTTGATTCATGATTCATGATTCATGATTCGATTCATGATTCATGATTAAATTCATGATTTATGATTTACGATTCAATTCATGATTCATGATTCATGATTCATGATTCATGATTAAATTCATGATTCATGATTCATGATTCAATTCATGATTCATGATTCATGATTCAATTCATGAATCATGATTCATGATTCGATTTATGATTCATGATTCAATTCATGATGCATGATTCAATTCGTGATTCATGATTTAAATTATTATTCATGATTCATTTCATGATTCATTTCATGATTCATTTCATGATTCATGATTCCTGATTCAATTCATGATTCATGATTCATGATTCATGATTCATGATTCATTTCATGATTCATGATTCAATTCATGATTCAAATTATGATTCATAATTCATGATTCAATTCATGATTCAATTCATGAATCATAAATTCATGATTCAAATCATGATTCATGATTCGATTCATGATTCATGATACCATTCATGATTCATGATTCATGATTCAATTCATGATTCGTGATTCATGATTCATGATTCAATTCATGATTCATGGTTCGATTCATGATTCAATTCATGATTCATGATTCATGATTCGATTTATGATTCATGATTCAATTCATGATTCATGATTTAATTCATGATTCGATTCATTATTCATGATTCATGATTCATGATTCGATTCATGATTCATGGATCATAATTCGATTCATGATTCATGTTTCATTTCATGATTCAATTCTTGATTCAATTCATAATTCAATTCATGATTCATGATTCAATTCTTGATTCATGATTCATGATTCAATGCATAATTCATGATTCGATTCCTGAATCATGTTTCAATTCACGATTCATGATTCAATTCATGATCCATAATTCATTATTCAATTCATGATTCATGATTCATGATTCGATTTATGATTCATGATTCAATTCATGATTCATGATTCAATTCATGATCCATAATTCATTATTCAATTCATGATTCATGATTCATGATTCGATTTATGATTCATGATTCAATTCATGATTCATGATTCATGATTCATGATTCAATTCATGATTCATGATTCAATTCATGATTCATGATTCAATTCATGATTCATGATTCATGATTCGATTTATGATTCATGATTCAATTCATGATTCATGATTCATGATTCAATTCATTATTCGTGATTCATGATTCATGATTCAATTCATGATTCATGGTTCGATTCATGATTTATGATTCATGATTCAATTCATGATTCATGATTCATGATTCGATTTATGATTCATGATTCAATTCATGATTCATGGTTCGATTCATGATTCATGATTCATGATTCAATTCATGATTCATGATTCGATTTATGATTCATGATTCAATTCATGATTCATGATTCATGATTTAATTCATGATTCGATTCATATTTCATGAGTCGATTCATGATTCATGATTCGATGCATGATTCATGGATCATGATTCGATTCATGATTCATGTTTCATTTCATGATTCAATTCTTGATTCAATTCATAATTCAAATCATGATTTATGATTCATGATTCAATGCATGATTCATGATTCATGATTCGAATTATGATTCATCTTTGAATTCATGATTCAATTCATAATTCATTTCATGATTCATGATTCAATTCATGATTCATGATTCAATTCATGATTCATGATTCATGATTCATGATTCAATTCATGATTCATGAATCATGATTCGATTCATGATTCATGTTTCAATTCATGATTCAATTCTTGATTCAATTCATAATTCAATTCATGATTCATGATTCAATTCATGATTCATGATTCATGATTCAATTCATAATTCATGATTCATAATTCATGATTCGATTCATGATTCATGATTTAATTCATGATTTAATTCATGATTCATTTCATGATTCATGATTCAATTCATGATTCATGATTAAATTCATGATTCATGATTTGATTCATGATTCATGATTCAATTCATGATTCATGTTTCAATTCATGATTCATGATTTATGATTCAATTCATGATTTGATTCATGATTCATGATTCATGATTCGATTTATGATTCATGATTAAATTCATGATTCATGATTTATGATTCAATTCATGATTCATGATTCATGATTCATGATTCATGATTCATGATTCAATTCATGATTCATGATTTGATTCATGATTCATGATTCAATTCTTGATTCATGATTCATGATTTGATTCATGATTCATGATTAAATTCATAATTCATGATTTATGATTTAATTCATGATTCATGACTTATTTCATGATTGAATTCATGGTTCATAAATCTTGATTCAATTTATGATTCAATTCATGATTCGATTCATGATTCAATTCATGATTCATGATTACTGATTCAATTCATGATTCGATTCATGATTCATGATTAAATTCATGATTCATGATTTATGATTCAATTCATGGTTCATAATTCATGATTTAAATTATGATTCGATTCATGATTCATGATTCAATTCATGATTCATGATTCATGATTCAATTCATGATTCATGATTCGATTCATGATTCATGATTCAATTCATGTTTCATGATTCATGATTCAATTCATGATTCAATTCATGATTCATGATTCATTTCATGATTCATGATTCAATTCATGATTCATGATTAAATTCATAATTCATCATTTATGATTTAATTCATGATTCATGACTTATTTCATGATTGAATTCATGGTTCATAAATCTTGATTCAATTTATGATTCAATTCATGATTCGATTCATGATTTATGATTTAATTCATGATTCATGATTTAATTCATGATTCATGATTCATGATTTGATTCATGATTCATCATTCATGATTCGATTCATGATTCATGATTCAATTCATGATTCATGATTACTGATTAAATTCATGATTCGATTCATGATTCATGATTAAATTCAGGATTCATGATTTATGATTCAATTCATAATTCATGATTCATGATTCATGATTCAATTCATGATTCATGATTCATGATTCAATTCATGATTCATGATTCATGATTCAATTCATGATTCATGAATAATGATTCGATTCATGATTCATGTTTCAATTCATGATTCAATTCTTGATTAAATTCATAATTCAATTCATGATTCCTGATTCATGACTCAATTCATGATTCATGATTCATGATTTAATTCATGATTCGATTCATGATTCATGATTCATGACTCATGATTCATGATTCATGATTCAATTCATGATTCATGATTCAATTCATGATTAATGATTCATGATTCAATTCATGATTCATGATTCATGATTCATGATTCAATTCATGATTCATGATTCAATTCATGATTTGATTCATGATTCATGATTCATGATTTAATTTATGATTCGATTCATGATTCATGATTCATGATTCATGATTCATGTTTCATGATTCATGATTCAATTCATGTTTTATGATTCATGATTCGATTCATGATTCATTTCATGATTCATTATTTATGATTCAATTAATGATTCATGATTCAATTCGTGATTCATGATTCAATTCATGATTCATGATTCGATTCATGATTCATGATTCATTGTTCAATTCATGATTCAATTCAATATTCATGATTCATGATTCGATTCATGATTCATGTTTTATGATTCAATTCATGATTCATGATTCATGATTCAATTCATGATTCATGATTAATGATTCGATTTATGATTCATGATTCAATTCATGACTCTTGATTTAATTCGTGATTCATGATTCAATTCATGACTCTTGATTTAATGCGTGATTCATGATTCAATTCATGATTCATGATTTATTTTATGATTCATGATTCAATTCATGATTCCTGATTCACTTCATGATTCATGATTCAATTCATGATTCAATTAATGATTCAATTCATGATTCATGATTCAATTCATGATTCATAATTCATGATTCATGATTCAATTCATGATTCATGATTCAATTCATGATTCATAATTCATGATTCAGGATTCAATTCATGATTCATGATTGAATTCATGATTCATGATTCATGATTCAATTCATGATTCATGATTCGATTCATGATTCATGTTTCAATTCATGATTCAATTCTTGATTCAATTCATAATTCAATTCATGATTCATGATTCAATTCATAATTCATGATTCATAATTCATGATTCGATTCATGATTCATGATTTAATTCATGATTTAATTCATGATTCATTTCATGATTCATGATTCAATTCATGATTCATGATTAAATTCATAATTCATCATTTAAGATTTAATTCATGATTCATGACTTATTTCATGATTGAATTCATGGTTCATAAATCTTGATTCAATTTATGATTCAATTCATGATTCGATTCATGATTTATGATTTAATTCATGATTCATGATTTAATTCATGATTCATGATTCATGATTTGATTCATGATTCATCATTCATGATTCGATTCATGATTCATGATTCAATTCATGATTCATGATTACTGATTAAATTCATGATTCGATTCATGATTCATGATTAAATTCAGGATTCATGATTTATGATTCAATTCATAATTCATGATTCATGATTCATGATTCATGATTCGATTCATGATTCATGATTCATGATTTAAATTATGATTCGATTCATGAATCATGATTCAATTCATGATTCATGATTAAATTCATGATTCATGATTCGATTCATGATTCATGATTCAATTCATATTTCATGATTCATGATTCAATTCATGATTAATGATTCAATTCATGATTCATGATTCAATTCATGATTCATGATTCGATTCATGATTCATGATTCAATTCATGTTTCATGATTCATGATTCAATTCATGATTCATGATTCAATTCATGATTCATGATTCAATTCATGATTCATGATTCATGATTCGATTTATGATTCATGATTCAATTCATGATTCATGATTCATGATTCAATTCATGATTCATGATTCATGATTCGATTTATGATTCATGATTCAATTCATGATTCATGATTTAATTCATGATTCGATTCATTATTCATGATTCATGATTCATGATTCGATTCATGATTCATGGATCATAATTCGATTCATGATTCATGTTTCATTTCATGATTCAATTCTTGATTCAATTCATAATTCAATTCATGATTCATGATTCAATTCTTGATTCATGATTCATGATTCAATGCATAATTCATGATTCGATTCCTGAATCATGTTTCAATTCACGATTCATGATTCATGATTCAATTCATGATTCATGATTCATGATTCATAATTCATGATTCAATTCATGATTCATGATTCAATTCATGATCCATAATTCATTTTTCAATTCATGATTCATGATTCATGATTCGATTTATGATTCATGATTCAATTCATGATTCATGATTCATGATTCATGATTCAATTCATGATTCATGATTCAATTCATGATTCATGATTCAATTCATGATTCATGATTCATGATTCGATTTATGATTCATGATTCAATTCATGATTCATGATTCATGATTCAATTCATTATTCGTGATTCATGATTCATGATTCAATTCATGATTCATGGTTCGATTCATGATTCATGATTCATGATTCAATTCATGATTCATGATTCATGATTCGATTTATGATTCATGATTCAATTCATGATTCATGGTTCGATTCATGATTCATGATTCATGATTCAATTCATGATTCATGATTCATGATTCGATTTATGATTCATGATTCAATTCATGATTCATGATTCATGATTTAATTCATGATTCGATTCATATTTCATGAGTCGATTCATGATTCATGATTCGATGCATGATTCATGGATCATGATTCGATTCATGATTCATGTTTCATTTCATGATTCAATTCTTGATTCAATTCATAATTCAAATCATGATTTATGATTCATGATTCAATTCATGATTCATGATTTGATTCATGATTCATCTTTGAATTCATGATTCAATTCATAATTCATTTCATGATTTATAATTCAATTCATGATTCATGATTCAATTCATGATTCATGATTCATGATTCATGATTCATGATTCAATTCATGATTCATGATTCATGATTCAATTCATGATTCATGAATCATGATTCGATTCATGATTCATGTTTCAATTCATGATTCAATTCTTGATTCAATTCATAATTCAATTCATGATTCATGATTCAATTCATGATTCATGATTCATGATTCAATTCATAATTCATGATTCATAATTCATGATTCGATTCATGATTCATGATTTAATTCATGATTTAATTCATGATTCATTTCATGATTCATGATTCAATTCATGATTCATGATTAAATTCATGATTCATGATTTGATTCATGATTCATGATTCAATTCATGATTCATGTTTCAATTCATGATTCATGATTTATGATTCAATTCATGATTTGATTCATGATTCATGATTCATGATTCGATTTATGATTCATGATTAAATTCATGATTCATGATTTATGATTCAATTCATGATTCATGATTCATGATTCATGATTCATGATTCATGATTCAATTCATGATTCATGATTTGATTCATGATTCATGATTCAATTCTTGATTCATGATTCATGATTTGATTCATGATTCATGATTAAATTCATAATTCATGATTTATGATTTAATTCATGATTCATGACTTATTTCATGATTGAATTCATGGTTCATAAATCTTGATTCAATTTATGATTCAATTCATGATTCGATTCATGATTCATGATTCAATTCATGATTCATGATTACTGATTCAATTCATGATTCGATTCATGATTCATGATTAAATTCATGATTCATGATTTATGATTCAATTCATGGTTCATAATTCATGATTTAAATTATGATTCGATTCATGATTCATGATTCAATTCATGATTCATGATTCATGATTCAATTCATGATTCATGATTTGATTCATGATTCATGATTCAATTCATGTTTCATGATTCATGATTCAATTCATGATTCATGATTCATTTCATGATTCATAATTTATGATTCAATTCATGATTCATGATTCAATTCATGATTCATGATTCATGATTCAATTCATGATTCATGATTCGATTCATGATTCATGATTCATTATTCAATTCATGATTCAATTTATGATTCAATTCATGATTCATGATTCAATTCATGATTCATGATTCATGATTCAATTCATGATTCATGATTCAATTCATGTTTCATGATTCATGATTCAATTCATGATTCATGATTCATTTCATGATTCATAATTTATGATTCAATTCATGATTCATGATTCGATTCATGATTCATGATTTATGATTCAATTCATGATTCATGAATCATGATTCGATTCATGATTCATGTTTCAATTCATGATTCAATTCTTGATTCAATTCATAATTCAATTCATGATTCATGATTCAATTCATAATTCATGATTCATAATTCATGATTCGATTCATGATTCATGATTTAATTCATGATTTAATTCATGATCCATTTCATGATTCATGATTCAATTCATGATTCATGTTTCAATTCATGATTCATGATTTATGATTCAATTCATGATTTGATTCATGATTTATGATTCATGATTCGATTTATGATTCATGATTAAATTCATGATTCATGATTTATGATTCAATTCATGATTCATGATTTATGATTCATGATTCAATTCATGATTCATGATTTGATTCATGATTCATGATTCAATTCTTGATTCATGATTCATGATTTGATTCATGATTCATGATTAAATTCATAATTCATGATTTATGATTTAATTCATGATTCATGACTTATTTCATGATTGAATTCATGGTTCATAAATCTTGATTCAATTTATGATTCAATTCATGATTCGATTCATGATTCATGATTCAATTCATGATTCATGATTACTGATTCAATTCATGATTCGATTCATGATTCTTGATTAAATTCATGATTTATGATTCAATTCATGATTCATGATTCATGATTCATGATTCGATTCATGATTCATGATTCAATTCATGTTTCATGATTCATGATTCAATTCATGATTCATGATTCGATTCATGATTCATGATTCAAATCATGTTTCATGATTCATGATTCAATTCATGTTTCATGATTCATGATTCATTTCATGTTTCATGATTCATGATTCAATTCATGATTCATGATTCGATTCATGATTCATGATTCAAATCATGTTTCATGATTCATGATTCAATTCATGTTTCATGATTCATGATTCATTTCATGATTCATGATTCAATTCATGATTCATGATTCATTTCATGATTCATAATTTATGATTCAATTCATGATTCATGATTCAATTCATGATTCATGATTCATGATTCAATACATGATTCATGATTCGATTCATGATTCATGATTCATTATTCAATTCATGATTCAATTTATGATTCATTTCATGATTCATGATTCATGATTCGATTCATGATTCATGATTTATGTTTCAATTCATGATTCATGATTCATGATTCAATGCATTATTCATAATTCATGATTCGATTCATGATTCATGTTTGATTTCATGATTTAATTCATGATTCAATTCATGATTCATGATTCAATTCATGATTCATGATTCAATTCATGATTCATGATTCGATTCATGATTCATGATTCATGATTCAATTCATGATTTATGATTCAATTCATGATTCGATTCATGATTCATGATTCATGATTCGATTCAAGATTAATGATTAAATTCATGATTCATGATTTATAAATCAATTCATGATTCATGATTCAATTCATGATTCATGATTCAATTCATGATTCATGATTCAATTCATGATTCATGATTCCTGATTTAATTCATGATTTGATTCATGATTCATGATTCCTGATTCAATTCATGATTCATGATTAAATTCATGATTCAATTCATGATTCATGATTTAATTCATGATTCGTGATTCCTGATTCAATTCATGATTTGATTCATGATTCATGATTCACGATTCGATTCATGATTCATGATTAAATTTATGATTCATGATTTATGATTCAATTCATGATTCATGATTCATGATTCATGATTAAATTCATAATTCATGATTTATGATTCAATTCATGATTCATGATTCATGATTCATGATTCAATTCATGATTTATGATTCAATTCATGATTCATGATTCATGATTCAATTCATGACTCATGATTCATGATTCGATTTATGATTCATGATTCAATTCATGATGCATGATTCAATTTGTGATTCATGATTCAAATTATTATTCATGATTCATTTCATGATTCATTTCATGATTCATGATTCCTGATTCAATTCATGATTCATGATTCATGATTCATTTCATGATTCATGATTCAATTCATGATTCAATTCATGATTCAAATTGTGATTCATAATTCATGATTCAATTCATGATTCAATTCATGAATCATAAATTCATGATTCAAATCATGATTCATGATTCATGATTCGATTCATGATTCATGATTCCATTCATGATTCATGATTCATGATTCAATTCATGATTCATGATTCATGATTCAATTCATGATTCATGGTTCGAATTATGATTCATGATTCAATTCATGATTCATGATTCATGATTCGATTTATGATTCATGATTCAATTCATGATTCATGATTTAATTCATGATTCGATTCATGATTCATGATTCATGATTCATGATTCGATTCATGATTCATGATTCATGATTCGATTCATGATTCATGGATCATGATTCGATTCATGATTCATGTTTCATTTCATGATTCAATTCTTGATTCAATTCATAATTCAATTCATGATTCATGATTCAATTCTTGATTCATGATTCATGATTCAATGCATAATTCATGATTCGATTCCGGATTCATGTTTCAATTCACGATTCATGATTCATGATTCAATTCATGATTCATGATTCATGATTCATAATTCATGATTCAATTCATGATTCATGATTCAATTCATGATTCATAATTCATGATTCAATTCATGATTCATGATTCATGATTCAATTCATGATTCATGATTCAATTCATGATTCATGATTCATGATTCGATTCATGATTCATGATTCAATTCATGATTTATGATTCATGATTCAATTCATTATTCGTGATTCATGATTCATGATTCAATTCATGATTCATGGTTCGATTCATGATTCATGATTCAATTCATGATTCATGATTCATGATTCGATTTATGATTCATGATTCAATTCATGATTCATGATTCATGATTTAATTCATGATTCGATTCATGATTCATGAGTCGATTCATGATTCATGATTCATCATTTGATTCATGATTCATGCATCATGATTCGATTCATGATTCATGTTTTATTTCATGATTCAATTCTTGATTCAATTCATAATTCAAATCATGATTTATGATTCATGATTCAATGCATGATTCATGATTCATGATTCGATTCATGATTCATCTTTGAATTCATGATTCAATTCATGATTCATGATTCAATTCATGATTCATGATTCAATTCATGATTCATGATTTATGATTCAATTAATGATTCGATTCATGATTCATGATTTATGATTCAATTCATGATTCATGATTCAATTCATGATTCATGATTCATGATTCGATTCATGATTCATGATTCATGATTCGATTCATGTTTCATGATTCAATTCATGATTCATGATTCCTGATTCAATTCATGATTCGATTTATGATTCATGATTCGATTCATGATTCATGATTAAATTCATGATTCATGATTTATGATTCAATATATGATTCATGATTCATGATTCATGATTCGATTCATGATTCATGATTTATGATTCAATATATGATTCATGATTCATGATTCATGATTCGATTCATGATTCATGATTCAATTCATGTTTCATGATTCATGATTCAATTCATGATTCATGATTCATGATTCAATTCATGATTCATGATTCATTTCATGATTCATAATTTATGATTCAATTCATGATTCATGATTCAATTCATGTTTCATGATTCATGATTCAATTCATGATTCATGATTCATGATTCAATTCATGATTCATGATTCATTTCATGATTCATAATTTATGATTCAATTTATGATTCATGATTCAATTCATGATTCATGATTCATGAGTCAATTCATGATTCATGATTCGATTCATGATTCATGATTCATTATTTAATTCATGATTCAATTCATGATTCATTTCATGATTCATGATTCATGATTCGATTCATGATTCATGATTTATGATTCAATTCATGTTTCATGATTCATGATTCAATACATGATTCATAATTCATAATTCGATTCATGATTCATGTTTGATTTCATGATTTAATTCATGATTTAATTCATGATTCATGATTCAATTCATGATTCATTATTCAATTCATGATTCATGATTCAATACATGATTCATGATTCGATTCATGATTCATGATTCGATTCATGATTCATGATTCATGATTCAATTCATGATTTATGATTCAATTCATGATTCGAGTCATGATTCATGATTCATGATTTGATTCATGATTCATGATTCAATTCATGATTCATGATTCATGATTCAATTCATGATTCATGATTCATGATACGATTCATGATTCATGATTCATGATTCGATTCATGATTCATGATTCAATTCATGATTCATGATTAATTCATGATTCATGATTTATAAATCAATTCATGATTCATGATTCAATTCATGATTCATGATTCATGATTCAATTCATGATTCATGATTCATGATTCGATTCATGATTCATGATTCGATTCATGATTCATGATTCAATTCATGATTCATGATTCAATTCATGATTCATGATTCCTGATTCAATTCATGATTCAATTCATGATTCATGATTAAATTCATGATTCATGATTTATGATTCAATTCATGATTCATGATTTATTTCATGATTCAATTCATGATTCGATTCATGATTCATGATTCAATTCATGATTCAAGATTCGATTCATGATTCATGATTCAATTCATGATTCATGATTCATGATTCGATTCATGATTCATGATTCGATTCATGATTCATGATTAAATTCATAATTCATGATTTATGATTCAATTCATGATTCATGATTTATTTCATGATTCAATTCATGGTTCATGATTCATGATTCAATTCATGATTCATGATTTGATTTATGATTCATGATTCAATTCATGATGCATGATTCAATTTGTGATTCATGATTCAAATTATTATTCATGATTCATTTCATGATTCAAATCATGATTCATGATTCATAATTTGATTCATGATTCATGATTCAATTCATGATTCATGATTCAATTCATGATTCATGATTTGATTTATGATTCATGATTCAATTCAAGATTCATGATTAATGATTTAATTCATGATTCCATTCATGATTCATGATTCGATTCATGATTCATGATTCATGATTCGATTCATGATTCATGGATCATGATTCGATTCATGATTCATGTTTCATTTCATGATTCAATTCTTGATTCAATTCATAATTCAATTCATGATTCATGATTCGATTCCTGATTCATGTTTCAATTAACGATTCATGATTCATGATTCAATTTATGATTCGTATCATGATTCATGATTCATGATTCATAATTCATGATTCGATTCATGATTCATGATTAAATTCATGATTCATGATTTATGATTCAATTCATGATTCATGATTCATGATTCATGATTCGATTCATGATTCATGATTCATGATTTAAATTATGATTCGATTCATGATTCATGATTCAATTCATGATTTATGATTCATGATTCAATTCATGATTCATGATTCGATTCATGATTCATGATTCAATTCATGTTTCATGATTCATGATTCAATTCATGATTCATGATTCATGATTCAATTCATGATTCATGATTCATGATTCAATTCATGATTCATGATTCATTTCATGATTCATAATTTATGATTCAATTCATGATTCATGATTCAATTCATGATTCATGATTCATGATTCAATTCATGATTCATGATTCGATTCATGATTCATGATTCATTATTCAATTCATGATTCAATATATGATTCATTTCATGATTCATGATTCATGATTCGAATTATGATTTATGATTTATGATTCAATTCATGATTCATGATTCATGATTCAATGCATGATTCATAATTCATGATTCGATTCATGATTCATGTTTGATTTCATGATTTAATTCATGATTCAATTCATGATTCATGATTTAATTCATGATTCATGATTCAATTCATGATTCATGATTCGATTCATGATTCATGATTCATGATTCAATTCATGATTCATGATTCGATTCATGATTCATGATTCGATTCATGATTTATGATTAAATTCATGATTAATGATTTATAAATCAATTCATGATTCATGATTCAATTCATGATTCATGATTCATGATTCAATTCATGATTCATGTTTCAATTCATGATTCATGATTCATGATTAAATTCATGATTTGATTCATGATTCATGATTTAATTCATGATTCATGATTCCTGATTCAATTCATGATTTGATTCATGATTCATGATTCGATTCATGATTCATGATTAAATTCATGATTCATGATTTATGATTCAATTCATGATTCATGATTCATGATTCATGATTCATGATTAAATTCATAATTCATGATTTATGATTCAATTCATGATTCATGATTCATGATTCATGATTCATAATTAAATTCATAATTCATGATTTATGATTCAATTCATGATTCATGATTCATGATTCATGATTCAATTCATGATTTATGATTCAATTCATGAGTCATGATTCATGATTCAATTCATGATTCATGATTCATGATTTGATTTATGATTCATGATTCAATTCATGATGCATGATTCAATTCGTGATTCATGATTAAATGCATAATTCATGATTCGATTCCAGATTCATGTTTCAATTCACGATTCATGATTCATGATTCAATTCATGATTCATGATTCATAATTCATGATTCAATTCATGATTCATGATTCAATTCATGATTCATAATTCATGATTCAATTCATGATTCATGATTCATGATTCGATTTATGATTCATGATTCATGATTCGATTTATGATTCATGATTCAATTCATGATTCATGATTCATGATTCATGATTCAATTCATGATTCATGATTCATGATTCATGATTCAATTCATGATTCATGATTCAATTCATGATTCATGATTTATGATTCGATTCATGATTCATGATTCAATTCATGATTCATGATTCATGATTCAATTCATTATTCGTGATTCATGATTCATGATTCAATTCATGATTCATGATTCATGATTCGATTTATGATTCATGATTCAATTCATGATTTAATTCATGATTCGATTCATGATTCATGAGTCGATTCATGATTCATGATTCATGATTCGATTCATGATTCATGCATCATGATTCGATTCATGATTCATGTTTCATTTCATGATTCAATTCTTGATTCAATTCATAATTCAATTCATGATTCATGATTAAATTCTTGATTCATGATTCATGATTTAATTCATGATTCGATTCATGATTCATGAGTCGATTCATGATTCATGATTCATGATTCGATTCATGATTCATGGATCATGATTCGATTCAGGATTCATGTTTCATTTCATGATTCAATTCTTGATTCAATTCATAATTCAAATTATGATTCATGATTCAATTCTTGATTCATGATTCATGATTCAATGCATGATTCATGATTCGATTCCTGATTCATGTTTCAATTAACGATTCATGATTCATGATTCAATTCATGATTCGATTCATGATTCATGATTCATGATTCATAATTCATGATTCAATTCATGATTCATGATTCAATTCATGATTCATGATTCAATTCATGATTCATAATTCATGATTCAATTCATGATTCATGACTCATGATTCGATTTATGATTCATGATTCAATTCATGATTCATGATTCATGATTCATGATTCATGATTCAATTCATGATTCATAATTCAATTCATGATTCATGATTCAATTCATGATTCATAATTCATGATTCGATTCATGATTCATGATTCACTTCACGATTCATGATTCATGATTCAATTCATGATTCATGATTCATGATTCAATTCATGATTTATGATTCATGATTCATGATTTATGATTCAATTCATAATTCAATTCATGATTCATGATTCAATTAATGATTTATGATTTATGATTCATGATTCAGTTCATGATTCATGATTCAATTCATGATTCATGATTCATGATAAAATTCATGATTCATGATAAAATTCATGATTCAATATTTAATTCATGATTTATGATTCGATTCATAAATCATGATTCAATTCATGAATCAATTCATGATTCATAAATTCATGATTCAAATCATGATTCTTGATTCATGGTTTGATTTATGATTCATGATTCAATTCATGATTCATGATTAAATACATGATTCGATTCATGATTCATGATTTATGATTCATGATTCGATTCATGATTCATGGATCATGATTCGATTCATGATTCATGTTTCATTTCATGATTCAATTCTTGATTCAATTCATAATTCAATTCATGATTCATGATTCAATCTTGATTCATGATTCAATGCATAATTCATGATTCATGATTCGATTCCTGATTCATGATTCAATTCACAAATCATGATTCATGATTCAATTCATGATTCGATTCAAGATTCATGATTCATGATTCATAATTCATGATTCATGATTCAATTCATGATTCATGATTCATGATTCGATTTATGATTCATGATTCAATTTATGATTCATGATTCATGATTCAATTCATGATTCATGATTCATTTCATGATTCATGATTCAATTCATGATTCATGATTCACTTCACGATTCATGATTCATGATTCAATTTATGATTCATAATTCATGTTTCATTTCATGATTCAATTCTTGATTCATGATTCAATTTTTGATTCATGATTCATGAATCAATGCATAATTCATGATTCATGATTCGATTCCTGATTCATGTTTTAATTCACGATTCATGATTCTTGATTCAATTCATGATTCGATTCATGATTCATGATTCAATTCATGATTCATGGTTCGATTCATGATTCAATTCATGATTCTTGATTCATGATTCATGATTCAATTCATGATTCATGGTTCGATTCATGATTCATGATTCATGATTCAATTCATGATTCATGATTCATGGTTCGATTTATGATTCATGATTCAATTCATGATTCAGGATTTAATTCATGATTCGATTCATGATTCATGATTCGATTCATGATTCATGTTTCATTTCATGATTCAATTCTTGATTCAATTCATAATTCAATTCATGATTCATGATTCATGATTCAATGCATGATTCATGATTCATGATTCGATTCATGATTCATCTTTGAATTCATGATTCAATTCATAATTAATTTCATGATTCATGATTCAATTCATGATTCATGATTCAATTCATGATTCATGATTTATGATTCAATTCATGACTCGATTTATGATTCATGATTTATGATTCATGATTTATGATTCAATTCATGATTCATGGTTCAATTCATGATTCATGATTCATGATTCAATTCATGATTCATGATTCATGATTCGATTCATGATTCATGATTCATGATTCGATTCATGATTCATGATTCAATTCATGATTCATGATTCCTGATTCAATTCATGATTCGATTCATGATTCATGATTCGATTCATGATTCATGATTAAATTCATGATTCATGATTTATGATTCAATTCATGATTCGATTCATGATTCATGATTCAATTCATGTTTCATGTTTCATGATTCAATTCATGATTCATGATTCAAATTATGATTCATGATTCATGATTCATGATTCGATTCATGATTCATGATTCGATTCATGATTCATGATTCGATTCATGAATCATGGATCATGATTCGATTCATGATTCATGTTTCATTTCATGATTTAATTCTTGATTCAATTCATAATTCAATTCATGATTCATGATTCAATTCTTGATTCATGATTCATGATTTAATGCATAATTCATTATTCATGATTCGATTCCTGATTCATGTTTCAATTCACGATTCATGATTCAATTCATGATTCGATTTATGATTCCTGATTCATGATTCATAATTCATGATTCAATTCATGATTCATGATTCAATTCATGATTCATAATTCATGATTCAATACATGATTCATGATTCGATTTATGATTCATGATTCAATTCATGATTCATGATTCATGATTCATGATTCAATTCATGATTCATGATTAAATTCATGATTCATGATTCATGATTCGATTCATGATTCATGATTCATGATTCGATTCATGATTCATGATTCATGATTCAATTCATGATTCAATTCATGATTTATGGTTTATGATTCATGATTCAGTTCATGATTCATGATTCAATTCATGATTCATGATTCATGATAAAATTCATGATTCATGATACAATTCATGATTCATGATTCAATATTTAATTCATGATTTATGATTCAATTCATGATTCAATTCATGATTCATTTTATGATTTATTATTCATGATTGAATTCACGATTCAATTTATGATTCATGATTCATTATTCAATTCATGGTTCATGATTCGATTCATGATTCATGATTCAATTCATAATTCAATTCATGATTCAATTCATGATTCATGATTCATGATTCAATTCATGATTCATGATTCATGATTTAATTCATGATTCATGATGCAATTCATGATTCATGATTCAATTCATGATTCATTTCATGATTGATGATTCATGATTCAATTCATGATTCAATTCATAATTCATGATTCATGATTCATGATTTGATTCATGATTCATGATTCTTGATTCAATTAATGATTCATAATTCATTATTCAATTCATGATCAATGATTGATAATTCGATTCATGATTCATGATTCATGATTTGATTCATGATTCGATTCATGATTCAATTCATGATTTATGATTCAATTCATGATTCATAATTAATAATACAATTCATGATTCATGATTCAATTCATGATTTAATTCATGATTCATGATTCAAATTATGAATCATGATTCAATTCATTATTCATTTTATGATTCATGATTCATGATTCAATTCATGATTGTGATTCAATTCATGATTCATGATTCAATTCATGATTCATGATTCGATTCATGATTCATGATTCGATTCATGATTCGATTCATGATTCAATTCATGATTCATGATTCAATTTATAATTCAGGATTCATGATTCAATTCATGATTCATGATTTATGATACAATTCATGATTCATGATTCAATTCACGATTCAATTTATGATTCATAATTTATGATTCAATTCATGATTCAATTCATAATTCAATTCATGATTCATGATTTGATTCATGATTCATGATTCATGCTTCAATTCATGATTCATGATTCAAATTATGATTCATTAATCATGATTTGATTTATGATTCATGTTTCAATTTATGATTCAATTCTTGATTCAATTCATAATTCAATTCATGATTCATGATTCAATTCATGATTCATGATTCATGATTCAATGCATGATTCATGATTCATGATTCGATTCATGATTCATCTTTGAATTCATGATTCAATTCATAATTCATTTCATGATTCAATTCATGATTCATGATTCAGGACTCAATTCATGATTCAGGACTCAATTCATGATTCATGATTTAATTCTTGATCCATGATCATGATTCGATTCATGATTTGATTCATTATTCATGATTCGATAGATGATTCAATTCATAATTCATGATTCATGATTCAATTCATGATTCAATTCATGATTCATTTTATGATTCATTATTCATGATTCAATTCACGATTCGATACATGATTCAATTCATAATTCATGATTCATGATTCAATTCATGATTCAATTCATGATTCATTTTATGATTCATTATTCATGATTCAATTCACGATTCAATTTATGATTCATGATTCATTATTCAATTCATGGTTCATGATTCGATTCATGATTCATGATTCAATTCATGATTCAATTCATGATTCATGATTCAATTCATGATTCATGATTCATGATTCAATTCATGATTCATGATTCATGATTTAATTCATGATTCATGATTTAATTCATGATTCATGATTCAATTCATGATTCATTTCATGATTGATGATTCATGATTCAATTTATGATTCAATTCATGATTCATGATTCAATTCATGATTCATTTCATGATTGATGATTCATGATTCAATTCATGATTCAATTCATAATTCATGATTCATGATTCATGATTCGATTCATGATTCATGATTCATGATTCAATTAATGATTCATGATTCATTATTCAATTCATGATCAATGATTCATAATTCGATTCATGATTCATGATTCATGATTTGATTCATGATTCGATTCATGATTCAATTCATGATTTATGATTCAATTCATGATTCATAATTAATTATACAATTCATGATTCATGATTCAATTCATGATTTGTGATTCAATTCATGATTCATGATTGAATTCATGATTCATGATTCATGATTCGATTCATGATTCATGATTCGATTCATGATTCGATTCATGATTCAATTCATGATTCATGATTCAATTTATGATTCAAGATTCATGATTCAATTCATGATTCATGATTTATGATACAATTCATGATTCAATTCATGATTTATAATTCGATTCATGATTCATGATTCATGATTTAATTCATGATTCAATTCATAATTCATGATTCAATTCATGATTCATGATTCATGATTTGATTCATGATTCATGATTTAATTCATGATTCATGATTCAATTCATGACTCATGATTCATGATTCGATTCATGATTCATGATTCAATTCATGATTCAATTCATGATTCATGATTCATTATTCAATTCATTATTCATGATTCAATTCATAATTTAATTCATGATTCATTTTATGATTCATTATTCATGATTCAATTCACGATTCAATTCATGATTCATGATTCATTATTCAATTCATGGTTCAAGATTCGATTCATGATTCATGATTCAATTCATGATTCATGATTCATGATTCGATTCATGATTCATGATTCGATTCATTATTCATGATTTATGATTCAATTCATGATTCATAATTCGATTCATGATTCACGATTCAATTCATGATTCATGATTCAATTCATGATTCATGATTCAATTCATGATTCATGATTGATTTCAAGAATCATTTCATGATTCATGATTCAATTCATGATTCAATTCATGATTCAATTCATTATTCATGAATCATGATTCAATTCATGATTCAATTCATGATTCATGATTCAATTTATGAATTATGATTCATGAATTATGATTCAATTCATAATTCGATTCATGATTCATGATTCATGTTTTGATTCCAGATTCATGATTCGATTCATGATTCAATTCATGATTCATGATTTAATTCATGATTCATGATTCATGATTTATTTCATGATTAATGATTCATGATTTAATTCATGATTCATGATTTAATTCATTATTCATGATTCAATTCATGATTCATGATTCAATTCATGATTCATTTCATGATTGATGATTCATGATTCAATGCATGATTCATGATTCATGATTCAATTCATGATTCATCTTTGAATTCAAGATTCAATTCATAATTCATTTCATGATTCAATTCATGATTCATGATTCATGATTCAGGACTCAATTCATGATTCAGGACTCAATTCATGATTCATGATTCAATTCTTGATTCATGATTCATGATTCGATTCATGATTCATGATTCACTTCACGATTCATGATTCATGATTCAATTCATCATTCATGATTCATGATTCGATTCATGATTCATGATTCGATTCATTACTCATGATTCGATACATGATTCAATTCATAATTCATGATTCATGATTCAATTCATGATTCAATTCATGATTCATTTTATGATTCATTATTCATGATTCAATTCACGATTCAATTTATGATTCATGATTCATTATTCAATTCATGGTTCATGATTCGATTCATGATTCATGATTCAATTCATGATTCAATTCATGATTCATGATTCAATTCATGATTCATGATTCATGATTCAATTTATGATTCAAGATTCATGATTCAATTCATGATTCATGATTTATGATACAATTCATGATTCATGATTCAATTCATGATTTATGATTCGATTCATGATTCATGATTCAATTCATGATTTATGTTTCATGATTCGTGATTCAATTCATGATTCATGATTGAATTCATGATTCATATCATTATTCATGATTCATGATTCAATTCATGATTCAATTCATAATTCATGATTCAATTCATGATTCATGATTCATGATTTGATTCATGATTCATGATTTAATTCATGATTCATGATTCAATCCATGACTCATGATTCATGATTCGATTCATGATTCATGATTCAATTCATGATTCAATTCATGATTCATGAATCATTTCATGATTCATTTCATGATTCATGATTCAATTCATGATTCAATTCATGATTCATGATTCGATTCATGATTCATGATTCATGATTCAATTAATGATTCATGATTCATTATTCAATTCATGATTCATAAATCATGATTCAATTCATGACTCAATTCATGATTTATGATTCAATTCATAATTCATGATTTATGATTCATGATTTAGTTCATGATTCCTGATTCAATTCATGATTCATGATTCAATTCATGATTCATGATTCGATTCATGATGCATGTATCATGATTTAATTTGTGATTCATGATACAATTCATGATTCATAATTCATTTCATTATTCAATTCATGATTAATTTTATGATTCATGATTTAATTCATGATTCAATTCATGATTCATGATTCAATTCATGATTCATTTTATGATTCATGATTCGATTCATGATTCATGATTCGATTCATTATTCATGATTTGATACATGATTCAATTCATAATTCATGATTCATGATTCAATTCATGATTCAATTCATGATTCATGATTCATGTTTTATGATTCATGATTCAGTTCATGATTCAATTCATGATTCATGATTCAATTCATGATTCATGATTCGATTCATGATTTAATTTGTGATTCATGATTCAATTCTTGATTCAAGATTCATTTCATGATTCAATTCATAATTCATTTTATGATTCATGATCCAAGATTCAATTCATGATTCAATTCATGATTCATGATTCTTGATTCAATTCATGATTCATGATTCAATTCATGATTCATGGTTCAATTCATGATTCATTTTATGATTACTGATTCCTGATTGAATTCATGATTTGTGATTCAATTTCATGATTCATGATTTAATTCATGATTCATGATTCAATTCATGATTCATGATACAATTCATGATTCATGATTCAAGATTCATGATTCAATTCATGATTCATGATTCATGATTTGATTCATGATTCATGATTTAATTCATGATTCATGATCCAATTCATGATCCAATTCATGATTCATGATTCATGATTCATGATTCAATTCATGATTCAAATGATGATTCATGATTCAATTCATGATTCATTATTCATTTCATGATTCATGATTTATGATTTAATTCATGATTCAATTCATGATTCATTTCATGATTCATGATTCATGATTTGATTCATAATTCATGATTCATGATTCATGATTTGATTCATGATTCATAATTTAATTCATGATTGATGATTCATGATTCGATTCATGATTCATGATTCGATTCATGAATTATGATTCATGATTCAATTCATGATTCAATTCATGATTCATGATTCATGATTTATGATTCATGATTCGATTCATGATTCATGATTCATGATTCAATTCATGATTCAATTCATGATTCATGATTAAATTCATTATTCATGATTCAATTCATGATTCATGAATTATGATTCAATTCTTGATTTGATTCATGATTCGATTCATGATTCATGAATTATGATTCATGATTCATGATTCAATTCATGATTCAATTCATGATTCATGATTCAATTCATGATTCATGATTTATGATTTATGATTCATGATTCGATTCATGATTCATGATTCATGATTCAATTTATTATTCATGATTCATGATTCAATTCATGATTCATGATTCAATTCATGATTCATGATTCAATTCATAATTTAATTCATGATTCATTTTATGATTCATTATTCATGATTCAATTCACGATTCAATTCATGATTTATGATTCAATTCATGATTCATGATTTATGATACAATTCATGATTCATGATTCAATTCATGATTTATAATTTGATCCATGATTGATGATTCAATTCATGATTCATGATTCATGATTCGTGATTCAATTCATGATTTAATTCATGATTCATGATTCATGATTCAATTCATTATTCATTTTATGATTCATGATTTATGATTCAATTCATCATTTGTGATTCAATTCATGATTCATGATTCAATTCATGATTCATGATTCATGATTCGATTCATGATTCATGATTCGATTCATGATTCGATTCATGATTCAATTCATGATTCATGATTCAATTTATGATTCATGATTCATGATTCAATTCATGATTCATGATTTATGATACAATTCATGATTCATGATTCAATTCATGATTTATGATTCGATTCATGATTCATGATTCAATTCATGATTCATAATTCATGATGCGTGATTTAATTCATGATTCATGATTCAATTCATGATTCAATTCATTATTCATTATTCGATTCATTATTCAAGATTCATGATTCAATTCATGATTCATTATTTGATTCATGATTCATGATTGAATTCATGATTCGATTCATGATTCATGATTCGATTCATGATTCATGATTCAATTCATGATTAATTTTATGATTCATGATTCATGATTCAATTCATGATTCAATTCATGATTCATGATTCGATTCATGATTCATGATTCATGATTCAATTAATGATTTATGATTCATTATTCAATTCAAGATTCATAAATCATGATTCAATTCATGATTCAATTCATGATTTATGATTCAATTCATAATTCATGATTTATGATTCATGATTCAGTTCATGATTCATGATTCAATTCATGATTCATGATTCATTTCATGATTCATGATTCAATTCATGATTCATTTTATGATTCATGATTCATGATTCGATTCATTATTCATGATTCGATACATGATTCAATTCATAATTCATGATTCATGATTCAATTCATGATTCAATTCATGATTCATGATTCATTATTCAATTCATTATTCATGATTCAATTCATAATTTAATTCATGATTCATTTTATGATTCATTATTCATGATTCAATTCACGATTCAATTCATGATTCATGATTCATTATTCAATTCATGGTTCAAGATTCGATTCATGATTCATGATTCAATTCATGATTCATGATTCATGATTCGATTCATGATTCATGATTCGATTCATTATTCATGATTTATGATTCAATTCATTATTCATAATTCGATTCATGATTCACGATTCAATTCATGATTCATGATTCAATTCATGATTCATGATTCAATTCATGATTCATGATTGATTTCAAGAATCATTTCATGATTCATGATTCAATTCATGATTCAATTCATGATTCAATTCATTATTCATGAATCATGATTCAATTCATGATTCAATTCATGATTCATGATTCAATTTATGATTCATGATTCATGAATTATGATTCAATTCATAATTCGATTCATGATTCATGATTCATGTTTTGATTCCAGATTCATGATTCGATTCATGATTCAATTCATGATTCATGATTTAATTCATGATTCATGATTCATGATTTATTTCATGATTAATGATTCATGATTTAATTCATGATTCATGATTTAATTCATTATTCATGATTCAATTTATGATTCATGATTCAATTCATGATTCATTTCATGATTGATGATTCATGATTCAATGCATGATTCATGATTCATGATTCAATTCATGATTCATCTTTGAATTCAAGATTCAATTCATAATTCATTTCATGATTCAATTCATGATTCATGATTTAATTCATGATTCATGATTCATGATTTATTTCATGATTAATGATTCATGATTTAATTCATGATTCATGATTTAATTCATTATTCATGATTCAATTTATGATTCATGATTCAATTCATGATTCATTTCATGATTGATGATTCATGATTCAATGCATGATTCATGATTCAGGACTCAATTCATGATTCAGGACTCAATTCATGATTCATGATTTATGATTTATGATTCATGATTCGATTCATGATTCATGATTCATGATTCAATTTATTATTCATGATTCATGATTCAATTCATGATTCATGATTCAATTCATGATTCATGATTCAATTCATAATTTAATTCATGATTCATTTTATGATTCATTATTCATGATTCAATTCACGATTCAATTCATGATTTATGATTCAATTCATGATTCATGATTTATGATACAATTCATGATTCATGATTCAATTCATGATTTATAATTTGATCCATGATTGATGATTCAATTCATGATTCATGATTCATGATTCGTGATTCAATTCATGATTTAATTCATGATTCATGATTCATGATTCAATTCATTATTCATTTTATGATTCATGATTTATGATTCAATTCATCATTTGTGATTCAATTCATGATTCATGATTCGATTCATGATTCATGATTCGATTCATGATTCGATTCATGATTCAATTCATGATTCATGATTCAATTTATGATTCATGATTCATGATTCAATTCATGATTCATGATTTATGATACAATTCATGATTCATGATTCAATTCATGATTTATGATTCGATTCATGATTCATGATTCAATTCATGATTCATAATTCATGATGCGTGATTTAATTCATGATTCATGATTCAATTCATGATTCAATTCATTATTCATTATTCGATTCATTATTCAAGATTCATGATTCAATTCATGATTCATTATTTGATTCATGATTCATGATTGAATTCATGATTCGATTCATGATTCATGATTCGATTCATGATTCATGATTCAATTCATGATTAATTTTATGATTCATGATTCATGATTCAATTCATGATTCAATTCATGATTCATGATTCGATTCATGATTCATGATTCATGATTCAATTAATGATTTATGATTCATTATTCAATTCAAGATTCATAAATCATGATTCAATTCATGATTCAATTCATGATTTATGATTCAATTCATAATTCATGATTTATGATTCATGATTCAGTTCATGATTCATGATTCAATTCATGATTCATGATTCATTTCATGATTCATGATTCAATTCATGATTCATTTTATGATTCATGATTCATGATTCGATTCATTATTCATGATTCGATACATGATTCAATTCATAATTCATGATTCATGATTCAATTCATGATTCAATTCATGATTCATGATTCATTATTCAATTCATTATTCATGATTCAATTCATAATTTAATTCATGATTCATTTTATGATTCATTATTCATGATTCAATTCACGATTCAATTTATGATTCATGATTCATTATTCAATTCATGGTTCAAGATTCGATTCATGATTCATGATTCAATTCATGATTCATGATTCATGATTCGATTCATGATTCATGATTCGATTCATTATTCATGATTTATGATTCAATTCATTATTCATAATTCGATTCATGATTCACGATTCAATTCATGATTCATGATTCAATTCATGATTCATGATTCAATTCATGATTCATGATTGATTTCAAGAATCATTTCATGATTCATGATTCAATTCATGATTCAATTCATGATTCAATTCATTATTCATGAATCATGATTCAATTCATGATTCAATTCATGATTCATGATTCAATTTATGATTCATGATTCATGAATTATGATTCAATTCATAATTCGATTCATGATTCATGATTCATGTTTTGATTCCAGATTCATGATTCGATTCATGATTCAATTCATGATTCATGATTTAATTCATGATTCATGATTCATGATTTATTTCATGATTAATGATTCATGATTTAATTCATGATTCATGATTTAATTCATTATTCATGATTCAATTTATGATTCATGATTCAATTCATGATTCATTTCATGATTGATGATTCATGATTCAATGCATGATTCATGATTCATGATTCAATTCATGATTCATCTTTGAATTCAAGATTCAATTCATAATTCATTTCATGATTCAATTCATGATTCATGATTCATGATTCAGGACTCAATTCATGATTCAGGACTCAATTCATGATTCATGATTCAATTCTTGATTCATGATTCATGATTCGATTCATGATTCATGATTCACTTCACGATTCATGATTCATGATTCAATTCATCATTCATGATTCATGATTCGATTCATGATTCATGATTCGATTCATTACTCATGATTCGATACATGATTCAATTCATAATTCATGATTCATGATTCAATTCATGATTCATGATTCAATTCATGATTCAATTCATGATTCATTTTATGATTCATTATTCATGATTCAATTCACGATTCAATTTATGATTCATGATTCATTATTCAATTCATGGTTCATGATTCGATTCATGATTCATGATTCAATTCATGATTCAATTCATGATTCATGATTCAATTCATGATTCATGATTCATGATTCAATTTATGATTCAAGATTCATGATTCAATTCATGATTCATGATTTATGATACAATTCATGATTCATGATTCAATTCATGATTTATGATTCGATTCATGATTCATGATTCAATTCATGATTTATGTTTCATGATTCGTCATTCAATTCATGATTCATGATTGAATTCATGATTCATATCATTATTCATGATTCATGATTCAATTCATGATTCAATTCATAATTCATGATTCAATTCATGATTCATGATTCATGATTTGATTCATGATTCATGATTTAATTCATGATTCATGATTCAATCCATGACTCATGATTCATGATTCGATTCATGATTCATGATTCAATTCATGATTCAATTCATGATTCATGAATCATTTCATGATTCATTTCATGATTCATGATTCAAATCATGATTCAATTCATGATTCATGATTCGATTCATGATTCATGATTCATGATTCAATTAATGATTCATGATTCATTATTCAATTCATGATTCATAAATCATGATTCAATTCATGACTCAATTCATGATTTATGATTCAATTCATAATTCATGATTTATGATTCATGATTCAGTTCATGATTCCTGATTCAATTCATGATTCATGATTCAATTCATGATTCATGATTCGATTCATGATGCATGTATCATGATTTAATTTGTGATTCATGATTCAATTCATGATTCATAATTCATTTCATTATTCAATTCATGATTAATTTTATGATTCATGATTTAATTCATGATTCAATTCATGATTCATGATTCAATTCATGATTCATTTTATGATTCATGATTCGATTCATGATTCATGATTCGATTCATTATTCATGATTCGATACATGATTCAATTCATAATTCATGATTCATGATTCAATTCATGATTCAATTCATGATTCATGATTCATGTTTTATGATTCATGATTCAGTTCATGATTCAATTCATGATTCATGATTCAATTCATGATTCATGATTCGATTCATGATTTAATTTGTGATTCATGATTCAATTCTTGATTCAAGATTCATTTCATGATTCAATTCATAATTCATTTTATGATTCATGATCCAAGATTCAATTCATGATTCAATTCATGATTCATGATTCTTGATTCAATTCATGATTCATGATTCAATTCATGATTCATGGTTCAATTCATGATTCATTTTATGATTCCTGATTCCTGATTGAATTCATGATTTGTGATTCAATTTCATGATTCATGATTTAATTCATGATTCATGATTCAATTCATGATTCATGATACAATTCATGATTCATGATTCAAGATTCATGATTCAATTCATGATTCATGATTCATGATTTGATTCATGATTCATGATTTAATTCATGATTCATGATCCAATTCATGATCCAATTCATGATTCATGATTCATGATTCATGATTCATGATTCAATTCATGATTCAAATGATGATTCATGATTCAATTCATGATTCATTATTCATTTCATGATTCATGATTTATGAATTAATTCATGATTCAATTCATGATTCATTTCATGATTCATGATTCATGATTTGATTCATAATTCATGATTCATGATTCATGATTTGATTCATGATTCATAATTTAATTCATGATTGATGATTCATGATTCGATTCATGATTCATGATTCGATTCATGAATTATGATTCATGATTCAATTCATGATTCAATTCATGATTCATGATTCATGATTTATGATTCATGATTCGATTCATGATTCATGATTCATGATTCAATTCATGATTCATGAATCATGATTCAATTCATGATTCAATTCATGATTCATGATTAAATTCATTATTCATGATTCAATTCATGATTCATGAATTATGATTCAATTCTTGATTTGATTCATGATTCGATTCATGATTCATGAATTATGATTCATGATTCATGATTCAATTCATGATTCAATTCATGATTCATGATTCAATTCATGATTCATGATTTATGATTTATGATTCATGATTCGATTCATGATTCATGATTCATGATTCAATTTATTATTCATGATTCATTATTCAATTCATGATTCATGATTCAATTCATGATTCATGATTCAATTCATAATTTAATTCATGATTCATTTTATGATTCATTATTCATGATTCAATTCACGATTCAATTCATGATTTATGATTCAATTCATGATTCATGATTTATGATACAATTCATGATTCATGATTCAATTCATGATTTATAATTTGATCCATGATTGATGATTCAATTCATGATTCATGATTCGTGATTCAATTCATGATTTAATTCATGATTCATGATTCATGATTCAATTCATTATTCATTTTATGATTCATGATTTATGATTCAATTCATCATTTGTGATTCAATTCATGATTCATGATTCAATTCATGATTCATGATTCATGATTCGATTCATGATTCATGATTCGATTCATGATTCGATTCATGATTCAATTCATGATTCATGATTCAATTTATGATTCATGATTCATGATTCAATTCATGATTCATGATTTATGATACAATTCATGATTCATGATTCAATTCATGATTTATGATTCGATTCATGATTCATGATTCAATTCATGATTCATAATTCATGATGCGTGATTTAATTCATGATTCATGATTCAATTCATGATTCAATTCATTATTCATTATTCGATTCATTATTCAAGATTCATGATTCAATTCATGATTCATTATTTGATTCATGATTCATGATTGAATTCATGATTCGATTCATGATTCATGATTCGATTCATGATTCATGATTCAATTCATGATTAATTTTATGATTCATGATTCATGATTCAATTCATGATTCAATTCATGATTCATGATTCGATTCATGATTCATGATTCATGATTCAATTAATGATTTATGATTCATTATTCAATTCAAGATTCATAAATCATGATTCAATTCATGATTCAATTCATGATTTATGATTCAATTCATAATTCATGATTTATGATTCATGATTCAGTTCATGATTCATGATTCAATTCATGATTCATGATTCATTTCATGATTCATGATTCAATTCATGATTCATTTTATGATTCATGATTCATGATTCGATTCATTATTCATGATTCGATACATGATTCAATTCATAATTCATGATTCATGATTCAATTCATGATTCAATTCATGATTCATGATTCATTATTCAATTCATTATTCATGATTCAATTCATAATTTAATTCATGATTCATTTTATGATTCATTATTCATGATTCAATTCACGATTCAATTCATGATTCATGATTCATTATTCAATTCATGGTTCAAGATTCGATTCATGATTCATGATTCAATTCATGATTCATGATTCATGATTCGATTCATGATTCATGATTCGATTCATTATTCATGATTTATGATTCAATTCATTATTCATAATTCGATTCATGATTCACGATTCAATTCATGATTCATGATTCAATTCATGATTCATGATTCAATTCATGATTCATGATTGATTTCAAGAATCATTTCATGATTCATGATTCAATTCATGATTCAATTCATGATTCAATTCATTATTCATGAATCATGATTCAATTCATGATTCAATTCATGATTCATGATTAAATTTATGATTCATGATTCATGAATTATGATTCAATTCATAATTCGATTCATGATTCATGATTCATGTTTTGATTCCAGATTCATGATTCGATTCATGATTCAATTCATGATTCATGATTTAATTCATGATTCATGATTCATGATTTATTTCATGATTAATGATTCATGATTTAATTCATGATTCATGATTTAATTCATTATTCATGATTCAATTTATGATTCATGATTCAATTCATGATTCATTTCATGATTGATGATTCATGATTCAATGCATGATTCATGATTCATGATTCAATTCATGATTCATCTTTGAATTCAAGATTCAATTCATAATTCATTTCATGATTCAATTCATGATTCATGATTCATGATTCAGGACTCAATTAATGATTCAGGACTCAATTCATGATTCATGATTCAATTCTTGATTCATGATTCATGATTCGATTCATGATTCATGATTCACTTCACGATTCATGATTCATGATTCAATTCATCATTCATGATTCATGATTCGATTCATGATTCATGATTCGATTCATTACTCATGATTCGATACATGATTCAATTCATAATTCATGATTCATGATTCAATTCATGATTCATGATTCAATTCATGATTCAATTCATGATTCATTTTATGATTCATTATTCATGATTCAATTCACGATTCAATTTATGATTCATGATTCATTATTCAATTCATGGTTCATGATTCGATTCATGATTCATGATTCAATTCATGATTCAATTCATGATTCATGATTCAATTCATGATTCATGATTCATGATTCAATTTATGATTCAAGATTCATGATTCAATTCATGATTCATGATTTATGATACAATTCATGATTCATGATTCAATTCATGATTTATGATTCGATTCATGATTCATGATTCAATTCATGATTTATGTTTCATGATTCGTGATTCAATTCATGATTCATGATTGAATTCATGATTCATATCATTATTCATGATTCATGATTCAATTCATGATTCAATTCATAATTCATGATTCAATTCATGATTCATGATTCATGATTTGATTCATGATTCATGATTTAATTCATGATTCATGATTCAATCCATGACTCATGATTCATGATTCGATTCATGATTCATGATTCAATTCATGATTCAATTCATGATTCATGAATCATTTCATGATTCATTTCATGATTCATGATTCAATTCATGATTCAATTCATGATTCATGATTCGATTCATGATTCATGATTCATGATTCAATTAATGATTCATGATTCATTATTCAATTCATGATTCATAAATCATGATTCAATTCATGACTCAATTCATGATTTATGATTCAATTCATAATTCATGATTTATGATTCATGATTCAGTTCATGATTCCTGATTCAATTCATGATTCATGATTCAATTCATGATTCATGATTCGATTCATGATGCATGTATCATGATTTAATTTGTGATTCATGATTCAATTCATGATTCATAATTCATTTCATTATTCAATTCATGATTAATTTTATGATTCATGATTTAATTCATGATTCAATTCATGATTCATGATTCAATTCATGATTCATTTTATGATTCATGATTCGATTCATGATTCATGATTCGATTCATTATTCATGATTCGATACATGATTCAATTCATAATTCATGATTCATGATTCAATTCATGATTCAATTCATGATTCATGATTCATGTTTTATGATTCATGATTCAGTTCATGATTCAATTCATGATTCATGATTCAATTCATGATTCATGATTCGATTCATGATTTAATTTGTGATTCATGATTCAATTCTTGATTCAAGATTCATTTCATGATTCAATTCATAATTCATTTTATGATTCATGATCCAAGATTCAATTCATGATTCAATTCATGATTCATGATTCTTGATTCAATTCATGATTCATGATTCAATTCATGATTCATGGTTCAATTCATGATTCATTTTATGATTCCTGATTCCTGATTGAATTCATGATTTGTGATTCAATTTCATGATTCATGATTTAATTCATGATTCATGATTCAATTCATGATTCATGATACAATTCATGATTCATGATTCAAGATTCATGATTCAATTCATGATTCATGATTCATGATTTGATTCATGATTCATGATTTAATTCATGATTCATGATCCAATTCATGATCCAATTCATGATTCATGATTCATGATTCATGATTCAATTCATGATTCAAATGATGATTCATGATTCAATTCATGATTCATTATTCATTTCATGATTCATGATTTATGATTTAATTCATGATTCAATTCATGATTCATTTCATGATTCATGATTCATGATTTGATTCATAATTCATGATTCATGATTCATGATTTGATTCATGATTCATAATTTAATTCATAATTGATGATTCATGATTCGATTCATGATTCATGATTCGATTCATGAATTATGATTCATGATTCAATTCATGATTCAATTCATGATTCATGATTCATGATTTATGATTCATGATTCGATTCATGATTCATGATTCATGATTCAATTCATGATTCATGAATCATGATTCAATTCATGATTCAATTCATGATTCATGATTAAATTCATTATTCATGATTCAATTCATGATTCATGAATTATGATTCAATTCTTGATTTGATTCATGATTCGATTCATGATTCATGAATTATGATTCATGATTCATGATTCAATTCATGATTCAATTCATGATTCATGATTCAATTCATGATTCATGATTTATGATTTATGATTCATGATTCGATTCATGATTCATGATTCATGATTCAATTTATTATTCATGATTCATGATTCAATTCATGATTCATGATTCAATTCATGATTCATGATTCAATTCATAATTTAATTCATGATTCATTTTATGATTCATTATTCATGATTCAATTCACGATTCAATTCATGATTTATGATTCAATTCATGATTCATGATTTATGATACAATTCATGATTCATGATTCAATTCATGATTTATAATTTGATCCATGATTGATGATTCAATTCATGATTCATGATTCGTGATTCAATTCATGATTTAATTCATGATTCATGATTCATGATTCAATTCATTATTCATTTTATGATTCATGATTTATGATTCAATTCATCATTTGTGATTCAATTCATGATTCATGATTCGATTCATGATTCATGATTCATGATTCGATTCATGATTCATGATTCGATTCATGATTCGATTCATGATTCAATTCATGATTCATGATTCAATTTATGATTCATGATTCATGATTCAATTCATGATTCATGATTTATGATACAATTCATGATTCATGATTCAATTCATGATTTATGATTCGATTCATGATTCATGATTCAATTCATGATTCATAATTCATGATGCGTGATTTAATTCATGATTCATGATTCAATTCATGATTCAATTCATTATTCATTATTCGATTCATTATTCAAGATTCATGATTCAATTCATGATTCATTATTTGATTCATGATTCATGATTGAATTCATGATTCGATTCATGATTCATGATTCGATTCATGATTCATGATTCAATTCATGATTAATTTTATGATTCATGATTCATGATTCAATTCATGATTCAATTCATGATTCATGATTCGATTCATGATTCATGATTCATGATTCAATTAATGATTTATGATTCATTATTCAATTCAAGATTCATAAATCATGATTCAATTCATGATTCAATTCATGATTTATGATTCAATTCATAATTCATGATTTATGATTCATGATTCAGTTCATGATTCATGATTCAATTCATGATTCATGATTCAATTCATGATTCATGATTCGATTCATGATTTATGATTTAATTTGTGATTCATGATTCAATTCTTGATTCATGATTCATTTCATGATTCAATTCATGATTCATTTTATGATTCATGATACAATTCATGATTCAATTCATGATTCATGATTCTTGATTCAATTCATGATTCATGATTCATGATTAATGTTTCAATTCATGATTCATGATTCAATTCATGATTCATGATTCGACTCATGATTTATGATTTAATTTGTGATTCATGATTCAATTCTTGATTCATGATTCATTTCATGATTCAATTCATGATTCATTTTATGATTCATGATAAAATTCACGATTCATTTTATGATTTATGATTCCTGATTCAATTCATGATTTGTGATTCAAATAATGATTCATGATTTAATTCATGATTCATGATTCAATTCATGATTCATGATTCATGATACAATTCATGATTCGTGATTCAATTCATGATTCATGATTCAATTCATGATTCAATTCATTATTCATGATTTGATTCATGATTCAAGATTCATGATTCAATTCATGATTCATGATTCATGATTTGATTCATGATTCATGATTTAATTCATGATTCATGATCCAATTCATGAAGGAAATTCATGATTCATGATTCATGATTCAATTCATGATTTAAATGATGATTCATGATTCAAATCATGATTCATGATTCATTTCATGATTTAATTCATGATTCATTTTATGATTCATGATTCATGATTCAATTCATGATTTAATTCATGATTCATGATTCATTTTATGATTCATGATTCATGATTCAATTCATGATTTGTGATTCAATTCATGATTCATGGTTTAATTCATGATTCAAAATTCATGATTCATGATTTGATTCATGATTCATGATATAATTCATGATTCATGATCCAATTCATGATCCAATTCATGATTCATGATTCAATTCATGATTTAAATGATTATTCATGATTCAATTCATGATTCATTTCATGATTCAATTCATGATTCATTTTATGATTCATGATTCATGATTCAATTCATGATTCAATTCATGATTCATGATTCATGATTCAATTCATGATTCATGATTCAATTCATGATTCATGATTCATGATTAATGATTCAATTCATAATTCAATTCATGATTCAATTCATGATTTTTGATTTATGATTCATGATTCAGTTCATGATTCATGATTTGATTCATGATTCATAAATCATGATTCAATTCATGGTTCAATTCATGATTCATGATTTATGATTCATGATTCAGTTCATGATTCATGATTCAATTCATGATTCATGATTTAATTCATGATTCATGATTCAATTCATGATTCATGATTCAATTCATGATTCATTTTATGATTCATGATTCATGATTCAATTCATGATTTGTGATTCAATTCATGATTTATGGTTTAATTCATGATTCAAATCATCATTCATGATTCATGATTCAATTCATGATTCATGATTCATGATTCAATTCATAATTCAATTCATGATTCATGATTCAATTCATGATTCAATTCATGATTCATGATTCAATTCATGATTCAATTCATGATTTATTTCATGATTCATGATTCATGATTCAATTCATGATTGAATTCATGATTCATGATTCGATTCATGATACATGATTCATGATTCAATTAATGATTCATGATTGATTATTCAATTAATGATTCATAAATCATGATTCAATTCATGACTCAATTCATGATTTATGATTCAATTCATAATTCATGATTTATGATTCATGATTCAGTCATGATTCATTCATGATTCATGATTCAATTCATGATTCATGATTCAATTCATGATTCATGATTCGATTCATGATTTAATTTGTGATTCATGATTCAATTCTTGATTCAAGATTCATTTCATGATTCAATTCATAATTCATTTTATGATTCATGATTCAAGATTCAATTCATGATTCAATTCATGATTCATGATTCTTGATTCAATTCATGATTCATGATTCAATTCATGATTCATGGTTCAATTCATGATTCATTTTATGATTCATGATTCATGAATCAATTCATGATTGTGATTCAATTCACGATTTATGGTTTAATTCATGATTCAAATCATCATTCATGATTCATGATTCAATTCATGATTCATGATTCATGATTCATGATATCAATTCATAATTCAATTCATGATTCATGATTCAATTCATGTTTCAATTCATGATTCATGATTCAATTCATGATTCAATTCATGATTTATTTCATGATTCATGATTCATGATTCAATTCATGATTCAATTCGTGATTCATGATTCATGATTCGATTCATGATACATGATTCATGATTCAATTAATGATTCATGATTGATTATTCAATTAATGATTCATAAATCATGATTCAATTCATGACTCAATTCATAATTTATGATTCAATTCATAATTCATGATTTATGATTCATGATTCAGTTCATGATTCATGATTCAATTCATGATTCATGATTCAATTCATGATTCATTATCAATTCATGATGCATGTATCATGATTTAATTTGTGATTCATGATTCAATTCATGATTCATAATTCATTTCATTATTCCAATTCATGATTAGTTTTATGATTCATGATTCATGATTCAAGTCATGATTCAATTCATGATTCATGATTCAATTCATGATTCATGATTCGATTCATGATGCATGTATCATGATTTAATTTGTGATTCATGATTCAATTCATGATTCATAATTCACTTCATTATTCAATTCATGATTAGTTTTATGATTCATGATTCATGATTCAATTCATGATTCAATTCATGATTCATGATTCAATTCAGATTCATTTTATGATTCATGATTCGATTCATGATTCATGATTCGATTCATTATTCATGATTCGATACATGATTCAATTCATAATTCATGATTCATGATTCATGATTCATGATTTATGATTCATGATTCGATTCATGATTCATGATTCATGATTCAATTCATTATTCATGATTCAATTCATAATTTAATTCATGATTCATTTTATGATTCATTATTCATGATTCAATTCACGATTCAATTCATGATTCATGATTCATTATTCAATTCATGGTTCATGATTCGATTCATGATTCATGATTCAATTCATGATTCATGATTCATGATTCGATTCATGATTCATGAATTCAATTCATGACTCATGATTTATGATTCAATTCATTATTCATTATTCGATTCATGATTCAAGATTCAATTCATGATTCATGATTCAATTCATGATTCATGATTCAATTCATGATTCATGATTCATTTCAAGAATCATTTCATGATTCATGATTCGATTCATGATTCAATTCATGATTCAATTCATGATTCAATTCATTATTCATGAATCATTGATTCGTTCATGATTCAATTCATGATTCATGATTAAATTCATGATTCATGATTCATGATTTAATTCATGATTAATGATTCATGATTGAATTCATGATTCATGATTTAATTCATGATTCATGATTCAATTCAAGATTCATGATTCAATTCATGATTCATTTCATGATTGATGATTCATGATTCAATTCATGATTCATGATTCATGATTCAATTCATGATTCATGATTCATGATTCAATTAATGATTCATGATTCATTATTCAATACATGATCAATTATTCATAATTCGATTCATGATTCATGATTCATGATTTGATTCATGATTCGATTCATGATTCAATTCATGATTTATGATTCAATTCATGATTTAAAATTCGATTCATGATTCATGATTCAATTAATGATTCATGATTCATGATTCATGATTCAATTCATGAATTATGATTCAATTCATGATTTATGATTCGATTCATGATTCATGATTCAATTCATGATTCATGATTCATGATTCGTGATTCAATTCATGATTCATGATTCAATTCATGATTCAATTCATTATTCATGATTCGAATCATTATTCAAGATTCATGATTCAATTCATGATTCATTATTTGATTCATGATTCATCATTGAATTCATGATTCAATTCATTATTCATGATTCATGATTGATTTCATAATTTAATCGAAATTCATGATTCAATTCATGATTCATGATTTGATTCATGATTCATGATTTGATTGATGATTCATGATTTAATTTATGATTCATGAGTCAATTTATGATTCAGGATTCATGATTCGATTCATGATTCATGATTCAATTCATGATTCAATTCATGATTCATGATTCATTTTCATGATTCAGGATTCAATTCATGATTCAATTCATGATTTATTTCATGATTCATGATTCATGATTCAATTCATGATTCAATTCATGATTCATGATTCATGATTCGATCATGATACATGATTCATGATTCAATTAATGATTCATGGTTGATTATTCAATTCATGATTCAATTCATGATTCATGATTCATGATTCGATTCATGATACATGATTCATGATTCAATTAATGATTCATGGTTGATTATTCAATTCATGATTCATAAATCATGATTCAATTCATGACTCAATTCATGATTTATGATTCAATTCATAATTCATGATTTATGATTCATGATTCAGTTCATGATTCATGATTCAATTTATGATTCATGATTCAATTCATGATTCATGATTCGATTCATGATTTAATTTGTGATTCATGATTCAATTTCTTGATTCAAGATTCATTTCATGATTCAATTTATGATTCATTTTTGTGATTCATGATTCAAGATTCAATCATGATTTAATTCATGATTCATGATTCTTGATTCAATTCATGATTCATGATTCAATTCATATTCATGGTTCAATTCATGATTCATTTATGATTCCTGATTCCTGATTCATTCATGATTTGTGATTCAATTCATGATTCATGATTTGATTCATGATTCATGTTTTAATTCATGATTCCATGATCCAATTCATGATCCAATTCATGATTCATGATTCATGATTCAATTCATGATACAAATGATGATTCATGATTCAATTCAATGATTCATTATTCATTTCATGATTCATGATTTATGATTTAATTCATGATTCAATTCATGATTCATTTCATGATTCATGATTCATGAATTTGATTCATAATTCATGATTCAATTCATGATTCATGATTCATGATTTGATTCATGATTCATGATTTAATTCATGATTTATGATTCAATTCATGATTCAATGATTCATGATTTGATTCATGATTCATGATTCAATTCATGATTCATGATTCATTTCATGATTCATGATTTATGATTTAATTCATGATTCAATTCATGATTCATTTCATGATTCATGATTTATGATTTAATTCATGATTCAATTCATGATTCATTTCATGATTTAATTCATGATTCAATTCATGATTCAATTGATAATCATGATTCATGATTCAATTCATGATTTGTGATTCAATTCATGATTCATGATTTAATTCATGATTGAATTCATCATTCATGATTCATGATTCATGATTCAATTCATGATTCATGATTCATGATTCAATTCATGATTCTTGATTCATAATTCAATTCATGATTGATGATTCATTGATTCGATTCATGATTCATGATTCGATTCATGAATTATGATTCGATTCATTATTCATGATTCGATACATGATTCAATTCATAATTTATTGATTCATGATTCAATTCATGATTCAGTTCATGATTCATGATTCATGATTCATGATTTATGATTCATGATTCGATTCATGATTCATGATTCATGATTCAATTCATGATTCATGATTCAATTCATGATTCATGAATCATGATTCAATTCATGATTCAATTCATGATTCTTGATTAAATTCATGATTCATGATTCAATTCATGATTCATGAATTATGATTCAATTCTTGATTTGATTCATGATTCGATTCATGATTCATGAATTATGATTTATGATTCATGAATTATGATTTATGATTCATGATTCGATTCATGATTCATGATTCATGATTCAAATCATGATTCAATTCATGATTCATGATTCAATCATGATTCATGATTTATGATTTATGATTCATGATTCATGATTCATGATTCAATTTATTATTCATGATTCATGATTCAATTCATTGATTCATGATTCAATTCATAATTTAATTCATGAATCATTTTATGATTCATTATTCATGATTCAATTGACGATTCAATTCATGATTCATGATTCGATTCATGATTCAATTCATTATTCATGATTCATGATTCAATTCATGATTCATGATTCAATTCATAATTTAATTCATGATTCATTTTATGATTCATTATTCGTGATTCAATTCACGATTCATGATTCAATTCATGATTTCATGATTCATGAATTAGGATTCAATTCATAATTCGATTCATGATTCATGATTCATGTTTCGATTCAAGATTCATAATTCGATTCATGATTCAATTCATGATTCATGATTCAATTCATGATTCATGATTCATGATTTAATTCATGATTAATGATTCATGATTTAATTCATGATTCATGATTTAATTCATGATTCATGATTCAATTCATGATTCATGATTCAATTCATGATTCATTTCATGATTGATGATTCATGATTCAATTCATGATTCATGATTCATGATTCATTATTCGATTCATGATTCATGATTCATGATTCAATTAATGATTCATGATTCATTATTCAATTCATGATCAATGATTCATAATTCGATTCATGATTTATGATTCATGATTTGATTCATGATTCGATTCATGATTCAATTCATGATTTATGATTCAATTCATGATTCATGATTCATGATACAATTTATGATTCATGATTCAATTCATGATTTATAATTCGATTCATGATTCATGATTCGATTCATGATTCATGATTCATGATTCAATTTATTATTCATTATTCATGATTCAATTCATGATTCATGATTCAATTCATAATTTAATTTATGATTCATTTTATGATTCCATTATTCATGATTCAATTCACGATTCAATTCATGATTCATGATTCGATTCATGATTCAATTCATTATTCATGATTCATGATTCAATTCATGATTCATGATTCAATTCATAATTTAATTCATGATTCATTTTATGATTCATTATTCATGATTCAATTCACGATTCATGATTCAATTCATGATTCATGATTCATGAATTAGGATTTAATTCATAATTCGATTCATGATTCATGATTCATGTTTTGATTCAAGATTCATGATTCGATCATGATTCAATTCATGAGTCATGATTCAATTCATGATTCATGTTTCATGATTTAATTCATGATTAATGATTCATGATTTAATTCATGATTCATGATTCGATTCATGATTCAATTCATGATTCATGATTCAATTCATGATTCATGATTCATGATTTAATTCATGATTAATGATTCATGATTTAATTTCATGATTCATGATTTAATTCATGAATCATGATTCAATTCATGATTCATGATTCAATTCATGATTCTTTTCATGATTGATGATTCATGATTCAATTCATGATTCATGATTCATGATTCATGATTCGATTCATGATTCATGATTCATGATTCAATTAATGATTCATGATTCATTATTCAATTCATGATCAATGATTCATAATTCGATTCATGATTCATGATTCATGATTCATGATTCATGATTCATGATTCATGATTCATGATTCAATTCATGAATTATGATTCAATTCATTATTCATTTTATGATTCATGATTCATGATTCAATTCATGATTTGTGATTCAATTCATGATTCATGATTCAATTCATGATTCATGATTCATGATTCGATTCATGATTCATGATTCGATTCATGATTTCGATTCATGATTCAATTCATGATTCATGATTCAATTTATGATTCATGATTCATGATTCAATTCATGATTTATGATTCGATTCGTGATTCATGATTCAATTCATGATTCATGATTCATGATTCGTGATTCAATTCCATGATTCATGATTCAATTCATGATTCATGAATTTATGATTTAATTCATGATTAATGATTCATGATTGAATTCATGATTCATGATTTTAATTCATGATTCATGATTCAATTCATGATTCATGATTCAATTCATGATTCATGATTCAATTCATGATTCATGATTCAATTCATGATTCATTTCATGATTGATGATTCATGATTCAATTCATGATTCATGATTCATGATTCAATTCATGATTCATGATTCATGATTCAATTAATGATTCATGATTCATTATTCAATACATGATCAATGATTCATAATTCGATTCATGATTCATGATTCATGATTTGATTCATGATTCGATTCATGATTCAATTCATGATTTATGATTCAATTCATTGATTTAAAATTCGATTCATGATTCATGATTCAATTCATGATTCATGATTCATGATTCATGATTCAATTCATGAATTATGATTCAATTCATGAATTATGATTCGATTCATGATTCATTGATTCAATTCATGATTCATGATTCATGATTCGTGATTCATTCATGATTCATGATTCAATCATGATTCAATTCATTATTCACTGATTCGATTCATTATTCAAGATTCATGATTCAATTCATGATTCATTATTTGATTCATGATTCATGATTCAATTCATAATTCAATTCATTATTCATGATTCATGATTGATTTTCATGATTCAATCCGAAATTCATGATTCAATTCATGATTCATGATTCATGATTTGATTCATGATTCATGATTTGATTCATGATTCATGATTTAATTCATGATTCATGAGTCAATTTATGATTCATGATTCATGATTCGATTCATGATTCATGATTACAATTCATGATTCAATTCATGATTCATGATTCATTCATGATTCATTTCATGATTCAGGATTCAATTCATGATTTCAATTCATGATTTATTTCATGATTCATGATTTATGATTCAATTCATGATTCAATTCATGATTCATGATTCATGATTCGATTCATGATACATGATTCATGATTCAATTAATGATTCATGGTTGATCATTCAATTCATGATTCATAATTCATGATTCAATTCATGACTCAATCATGATTTATGATTCAATTCTTAATTCATGATTTATGATTCATGATTCAGTTCATGATTCATGATTCAATTTATGATTCATGATTCAATTCATGATTCATGATTCGATTCATGATTTAATTTGTCATTCATGATTCAATTCTTGACTCAAGATTCATTTCATGATTCAATTATGATTCATTTTGTAATTCATGATTCAAGATTCAATTCATGATTCAATTCATGATTCATGATTCATGATTCTTAATTCAATTCATGATTCATGATTCAATTCATGATTCTTGGTTCAATTCATGATTCATTTTATGATTCCTGATTCCTGATTCAATTCATGATTTGTGATTCAATTTCATGATTCATGATTTAATCATGATTCATGATTCAATTCATGATTCATGATTCATGATACAATTCATGATTCATGATTCAATTCATGATTCAATTCATTATTCATGATTTGATTCATGATTCAAGATTCATGATTCAATTAATGATTCATGATTTATGATTTGATTCATGATTCATTATTTATTCATGATTCATGATCCAATTCATGATCCAATTCATGATTCATGATTCATGATTCAATTCATGATACAAATGATGATTCATGATCAATTCATGATTCATGATTCATTTCATGATTCATGATTCATGATTTGATTCATAATTCATGATTCAATTCATGATTCATGATTCATGATTTGATTCATGATTCATGATTTAATTCATGATTTATGATTCAATTCATGATTCATGATTCATGATTCATGATTCAATTCATGATTCATGATTCATTTCAATGATTCATGATTTATGATTTAATTCATGATTCAATTCATGATTCATTTCATGATTCATGATTTATGATTTAATTCATGATTCAATTCATGATTCATTTCATGATTTAATTCATGATTCAATTCATGATTCAATTCATTAATCATGATTCATGATTCAATTCATGATTTGTAATTCAATTCATGATTCATGATTTAATTCATTATTGAATTCATGATTCATGATTCATGATTCATGATTCAATTCATGATTCATGATTCATGATTCAATTCATGATTCTTCATTCATAATTCAATTCATGATTGATAAATTCAAGATTCGATTCATGATTCATGATTCGATTCATGAATTATGATTCGATTCATTATTCATGATTTGATACATGATTCAATTCATAATTTATGATTCATGATTCAATTCATGATTCAGTTCATGATTCATGAATCATGATTTATGATTTATGATTCATGATTCGATTCATGATTCATGATTCATGATTCAATTCATGATTCATGAATCATGATTCAATTCATGATTCAATTCATGATTCTTGATTAAATTCATGATTCATGATTCAATTCATGATTCATGAATTATGATTCAATTCTTGATTTGATTCATGATTCGATTCATGATTCATGAATTATGATTTATGATTCATGATTCGATTCATGATTCATGATTCATGATTCAAATCATGATTCAAATCATGATTCATGATTCAATTCATGATTCATGATTCAATTCATAATTTAATTCATGATTCATTTTATGATTCATTATTCATGATTCAATTCACGATTCAATTCATGATTCATCATTCGATTCATGATTCAATTCATTATTCATGATTCATGATTCAATTCATGATTCATGATTCAATTCATAATTTAATTCATGATTCATTTTATGATTCATTATTCATGATTCAATTCACGATTCATGATTCAATTCATGATTCATGATTCATGAATTAGGATTCAATTCATAATTCGATTCATGATTCATGATTCATGTTTCGATTCAAGATTCATGATTCGATTCATGATTCAATTCATGATTCATGATTCAATTCATGATTCATGATTTATGATTTGATTCATGATTCGATTCATGATTCAATTCATGATTTATGATTCAATTCATGATTCATGATTTATGATACAATTTATGATTCATGATTCAATTCATGATTTATAATTCGATTCATGATTCATGATTCGATTCATGATTCATGATTCATGATTCAATTTATTATTCATGGATTCATGATTCAATTCATGATTCATGATTCAATTCATAATTTAATTCATGATTCATTTTATGATTCATTATTCATGATTCAATTCACGATTCAATTCATGATTCATCATTCGATTCATGATTCAATTCATTATTCATGATTCATGATTCAATTCATGATTCATGATTCAATTCATAATTTAATTCATGATTCATTTTATGATTCATTATTTCATGATTCAATTCACGATTCATGATTCAATTCATGATTCATGATTCATGAATTAGGATTCAATTCATAATTCGATTCATGATTCATGATTCATGTTTCGATTCAAGATTCATGATTCGATTCATGATTCAATTCATGATTCATGATTCAATTCATGATTCATGATTTAATTCATGATTAATGATTCATGATTTAATTCATGATTCATGATTTAATTCATGATTCATGATTCAATTCATGATTCATGATTCAATTCATGATTCATGATTCATAAATTATGATTCAATTCATGATTCAATGATTCGATTCATGATTCATGATTCATGATTCGATTCATGATTCAATTCATGATTCATGATTCAATTTATGATTCATGATTCATGATTCAATTCATGATTCATGATTTATGATACAATTCATGATTCATGATTCAATTCATGATTTATGATTCAATACATGATTCATGATTCGATTCATGATTCATGATTCATGATTCATGATTCGTGATTCATTTCATGATTCATGATTTGATTCATGATTCAATTCATTATTCATGATTTGATTCATTATTCAAGATTCATGATTCAATTCAATATTCGATATTTGATTCATGATTCAAGATTGAATTCATGATTCAATTCAATTATTCATGATCATGATTGAATTCATGATTCATGATTGAATTCATGATTCAATTCATAATTCATGATTCAATTCATGATTCATGATTTGATTCATGATTCATGATTTATTTCATGATACATGATTTAATTCATGATTCATGATTCAATTCATGATTCAATTCATTATTCATGATTTGATTTCATGATTCAAGATTCATGATTCAATTCATGATTCATGATTCATGATTTGATTCATGATTCATTATTTAATTCATGATTCATGATCCAATTCATGATCCAATTCATGATTCATGATTCATGATTCAATTCATGATACAAATGATGATTCATGATTCAATTCATGATTCATTATTCATTTCATGATTCATGATTTATGATTTATTTCATGATTCAATTCATGATTCATTTCATGATTCATGATTCATGATTTGATTCATAATTCATGATTCAATTCATGATTCATGATTCATGATTTGATTCATGATTCATGATTTAATTCATGATTTATGATTCAATTCATGATTCATGATTCATGATTTGATTCATGATTCATGATTCAATTCATGATTCATGATTCATGATTCATTTCTATGATTCATGATTTATGATTTAATTCATGATTCAATTCATGATTCATTTCATGATTCATGATTTATGATTTAATTCATGATTCAATTTATGATTCATTTCATGATTTAATTCATGAATTCAATTCATGATTCAATTCATTAATCATGATTCATGATTCAATTCATGATTTGTAATTCAATTCATGATTTATGATTTAATTCATGATTGAATTCATCATTCATGATTCATGATTCATGATTCAATTCATGATTCATGATTCATGATTCAATTCATGATTCTTGATTCATAATTCAATTCATGATTGATGATTCATGATTCGATTCATGATTCATGATTCGATTCATGAATTATGATTCGATAATTATTCATGATTCGATACATGATTCAATTCATAATTTATGATTCATGATTCAATTCATGATTCAGTTCATGATTCATGATTCATGATTCATGATTTATGATTCATGATTCGATTCATGATTCATGATTCATGATTCCAATTCATCGATTCATGAATCATGATTCAATTCATGATTCAATTCATGATTCTTGATTAAATTCATGATTCATGATTCAATTCATGATTCATGAATTATGATTCAATTCTTGATTTGATTCATGATTCGATTCATGATTCATGAATTATGATTATGATTCATGATTCGATTCATGATTCATGATTCATGATTCAAATCATGATTCAATTCATGATTCATGATTCAATTCATGATTTCATGATTTATGATTTATGATTCATGATTCGATTCATGATTCAGTGATTCATGATTCAATTTATTATTCATGATTCATGATTCAATTCATGATTCATGATTCAATTCATAATTTAATTCATGATTCATTTTATGATTCATTATTCATGATTCAATTCACGATTCAATTCATGATTCATGATTCGATTCATGATTCAATTCATTATTCATGATTCATGATTCAATTCATGATTCATGATTCTAATTCATAATTTAATTCATGATTCATTTTATGATTCATTATTCATGATTCATTCACGATTCATGATTCAATTCATGATTCATGATTCACTGAATTAGGATTCAATTCATAATTCGATTCCTGATTCATGATTCATGTTTCGATTCAAGATTCATGATTCGATTCATGATTCAATTCATGATTCATGATTCAATTCATGATTCATGATTCATGATTTAATTCATGATTAATGATTCATGATTTATTCATGATTCATGATTTAATTCATGATTCATGATTCAATTCATGATTCATGATTCAATTCATGATTCATGATTCAATTCATGATTCATTTCATGATTCATGATTCATGATTCAATTCATTGATTCATGATTCATGATTCGATTCATGATTCATGATTCATGATTCAATTAATGATTCATGATTCATTATTCAATTCATGATCAATGAATTCATAATTCGATTCATGATTCATGATTTGATTCATGATTCGATTCATGATTCAATTCATGATTTATGATTCAATTCATGATTCATGATTTATGATACAATTTATGGATTCATGATTCAATTCATGATTTATAATTCGATTCATGATTCATGATTCGATTCATGATTCATGATTCATGATTCAATTTATTATTCATGATTCATGATTCAATTCATGATTCATGATTCAATTCATAATTTAATTCATGATTCATTTTATGATTCATTATTCATGATTCAATTCACGATTCAATTTATGATTCATCATTCGATTCATGATTCAATTCATTATTCATGATTCATGATTCAATTCGTGATTCATGATTCAATTCATAATTTAATTCATGATTTATTTTATGATTCATTATTCATGATTCAATTCACGATTCATGATTCAATTCATGATTCATGATTCATGAATTAGGATTCAATTCATAATTCGATTCATGATTCAGGATTCATGTTTCGATTCAAGATTCATGATTCGATTCATTATTCAATTCATGATTCCATGATTTCAATTCATGATTCATGATTCAATTCATGATTCATGATTCATGATTTAATTCATGATTAATGATTTA
>NW_027447901.1:0-21551 GCF_038048845.1 Mixophyes fleayi | reverse complement strand
TTCTCTGCCAGTTTGTGCCCTAGTTGTTGAGCCATCTATTGGGTCTGAGGACCCCTCTGCACCACCCAGAGGTGAGACCAGCCTTGCTTCCTCGCTGTTTGCATGACGCGGGAGCTTGTGCCCCTCGGCTGCCTGGACCACCCTGTGACTGTTTTGGAGTCCCTTCATACTGCACCCATCATCCTCCTGGAACGAGCATCAAGCTGGGTAATAGCTGAATGTCTGTCTCTGCCTTGGGCTCCCTTGCAGCTGGCGGCGCCGAGGCCCGGTAGACTGTGCTGCTGTTTTTACGGCAGTTGTCCCATTGTGGTTACCACCTACCTGACCCGCCAGGATTGGAGGTAATCAACTGTGCCCATTGACTGAGGCCTGTTTCCGGCTGTGGACGCGATCTCAAGTGCCGAACTTCCGGTACCCGGCCTGCAACTTCCGGTCGGCTTTTCCATTGTGTGGCTCTGGTGGGGGGATCTCTGGCTGTGGCTAGCTTCCGCTGAGGGTGCTGTGGATTTGGACCCTATCTTCCTGCACCGAGGTCAGTGCTGAGACACATCATTCCTTACACTATTGGAGCGCTGACTCCTCTGTATAACATTGTTGCTCTCCCAGGGCCAAAGGAGCAGCACTGCTGTGCTCATTATATCTTTGGGCTTAAAGTCTTCTGCTAACAAGTTACATTGAGGAAAGCTGGGCCCTGCCTGGGGATACAAGAACAAGCTAAAAAAACAAAAAAAAAAACACAAAAAACCCCCCAAAAAACAAAATACCCAGCACTACTTCTAACCAGACGAAACAATAGCACACCAATCAACTCTTCCATCACGAGCTAAGGCTCTGTGTGTCCGTGAGGGGGATGAATGGGCTAATGGAAGACTTTTGAAGTGTCACACATGATATCCCACCCGTGGGGCATCCCCCTGAATATCTAGTGAAACTGAGTTTATTTACAGTTCTTGCAGGTCTGGCGTTCTGCTTGGGGAACCATGCCTCCTAAAAAGATCAAAACCACTACTTTGGCTCCTCCGATTAAATTTCAACCGAAACCGAGATCCACAACAAGCTCTACCACGTCTTGCCCCTGCTGTCTCAGACACTAGAATCAGCGGTTTGTGCTCTGGATGTTCCCTTATCTGATCAGGGCATGGACACAGTACTAGATGCTCCATTAACAGCTCGTACTTTGCACCAGATGCTAACCGTCTTAAGGGCTGACTTGTCCTCTGAGATGAAAGCAGCGATTGGAGGCCTGAAAACAGATATGACTGAGCTGGGAGATCGGACGGACCATTTTGGAGATGAAGATGGGAGAATTGGTTGCCTCGATTAATGACTTATATACTTCACATAACTCTTTACAAAGTGAAGTCTCGTTGAAAGAAAAAGTTGCAGACTTAGAGTATCGCTCCTGTAGAAATAATATCAAGATCAGGGGCATCCCTGAATCTGTCTCAATTCCAGATTTGCGGGACTATGCTGTTTCATTATTAAGAAGGCTGCTACCATCTGTAGAGGTTAAAGATTCCCTCATTGACCGTATACATCGCCTTACACACCCACGTTCTGCACCAGGGAACGTTTCAAAAGATACTTTGCTCAGGGTCCATTTTTTTCATGTTAAGCAGATGATCCTTAGAGCGGCAAGGGAACCCAGCAACGCGGCGGTGCTTAACGATCTGCAGCTCTTTCAGGACTTCTCGCTTCGCGGCGGTGCTTAACGATCTGCAGCTCTTTCAGGACTTCTCGCTTACCACTATTAATGAAATGCGAAAACTCCAAACAATTACGTCAGCCCTGCGTGCAAATAATATCACTTACAGATGGGGCTTCTCGGTTAAGCTGTTGGTTCACCATGAGGATTCTGCTTACGTCATCTCTTCCGTCGAGGCAGGCATCAAGCTTCTGGAGGAATAGTGCATATCTCTACTTCCAAGACCTACTACAAGCAAACCACCGCCAATCTGAATGGACTCAAATTTCTAAAGACTGAGCTCTATTGCTGTTTCTTCTGCTGAAGCCTTAAAAGCTTTAACTCCATTTTGATAAGTAATAATATAACCACTGCTAGTATTAGTGTTTGATTTATTACAGGAGGTAATGTAGATTGGTGCCCAGCGTCAGACGCGCTGGGGGGCTGGTCCCTTCCATGGGCAGGTGGCTCATTGATATAATGTCTCTATAGATGTTTGAAACTTGTTATTTGTTCTATGCAATGTGCTGATACTACTCGGTGTGGCTGTTGTAATGCTTTCTCTTTTTCCCTTTCTTTTTTTTTGTCTAGGGTGCTCCGTGGGTGGGATCTGCTCGAACCACCTCTCCAAATGTTGACTAATTTGTCACACTCTTTCCCATGTGGCAAAATGCTCTGACCCCATTTCTTGGATCAGCTCAGTTTATTTCTTCATTTTCTCCTTCCTTCCCATCCCACCTGAAATTCTTCTCTTCCCCTTAGTCACTCTAGCCTTAGATCCCAAATACATTTTATATCCTCTTATCGCAAATCCCCCCCACTGTGGTTCTCTAGGGTATGGTTGTTATGACTCTACCTCTATTTTGTATGTGGCAGCAGTGGTGCTGCTGTTCTGCCCCTGAACTTTCCACCATGCCTGTTAATCTTCCTTTCAAATTAGAACTGCACCTGTCTCACAGCTTCTAATACCTGCCTCAGTCTGTGCTCTGTGCAGTTCATTGTTTTTACCTAGCTGCTGCTTGTCTCCTGTTAATCTCTGCTCCAGTTTTGCTTAGCTGCTGTTTGACCTCCTTTTGTGACCCTCTGCCTGTTTTTTTGTTTGCCTGTTGCCCTTGCCTTGGCTTGTTTACTGGACTATGCTTATTCGTTTGTGACCCTGACCTCTGTCTGGCTATTGGATTCTGCTTACCCTGATCTCTGCTTGGTCACTGGACTCAGTTTGTCTGTTTCACTGGACAGCCTCGTGCCTCCTGGACTGAGGTAACTCATTATACTTGTCCCTGCTATTTAACTGTATCTGTCATTACTTGGAACCTGTTGCTCTGTGGACTTTCCTGCCATTGATCACACCTGTTCATATCTGTGGATTTGAGTTATACCTGTTTATACTGCTACCTGGAAATCTGCATATCCCACGAACTGAAACCTTGTTTATATATTTTGCCTGAATAAAGACATTTGGTTATTATACTTCTGCTGCTTCCTGAAATTGCTAGGAATCGTAACAATGGTTAAGTTTTATACCTTGAACGCCAATTCTCCTAACAACGTTGTTTGGTGCTTACAACTTTCTATAAACATAAAGCAGATTGTGTAGCTCTTCAAGAAACAAATTTCTCTTCCCGTGCCTTTCCCCAACTGAGGGACTCGAGATACCCGGTGGGTTATTTTTCAAATGGCCCTTTCAAACTAAATGGATTGGCTGTTCTTTTCAGCGCCCGTGTACACTTTCAACTTCACCTAAAAATAGAAGATAAATCTAAATTAGATAAGTCTAGACCTCAGAAGTTGTCTGGCCCTGATCCTTCCCTTGGCCCCTCTACGGCTTTTCGTAAGCTTTTAGCGGAACATGATCTATATGTTATATGGTGATTGCAATCTCCGGGTGCATGGGAATATACCTACCATTCTATGGTTCACAACACTTATTCTAGGATAGATATGGTTCTGACAGATAAGTGGACGCTCCAGCACATTGACACTATTAAAATTCTCCCCATAACATGGTCTGATCATGCTCCGATAGAGTGGTCCTGGAACTTGTAACTTACTAGGGTCCCCCCAAGACATTGGCGTATGCCAGCCTACTTATTTACCTCATTGGAACCCAAAGTTGCTCTGTCAGAATGATTGTCACAATACATGCAGACTAACAACCCAGACAATACCTCCCTGTCAACTTTCTGGTGTGTCTTGAAGGCAGTCCTTCGAGGAGTAGCAAATTCAAATAGGAGCCCACCTTAAAAGCAATACCTCCTATGCCAACGAACACTTGAGTCTAATCTGGCTACGATGAAGCTTCAAAACCAAACATGCCCATCTAAAACCCTTCAAAAATAAATAAATGATGTGAGGAAATAGCTTAACACTATTTTTATTTCTCGCATGAAGGAATCCCTGGCTAAGCTACGGCACAAATTCTACAAAATGGGAAATAGGGCCAGTCGGCTCCTAGCCCGAAAATTAAGGGATAAGCAAGCTAGAAATCGTATAAAAGCCCTTCATGACTCTAAAGGCAACAAGATAAATAACTCTGCGGCCATAGCTAATCATTTTGCCAAAGTCTACGCTAAGCTTTACAATCTACAGGACGATAGAGGCACTGTTAAACCAACAGAAGCTTCCATATCTGCATTCCTACACCATCTGAATATGCCCTCGCTAGACGCATATAGCTTAGAGTCGCTCAATCTTCCTTAGTCTCAGCGGGAGGTTGAAGATGTTATTAAACGTTTTCCAAAAGACAAGGCACCTAATGCTTTCTATACCACATTCGGGGTGGAGATTGCACCATTTCTTACTAACTTGTATAATAACATTTCGAGTGGGGACGGCTTCCCTTCGGAAATGCTGGAAGCACAGATTATAACTATACCAAAACCTGATAAGGACCACACTGATTGCAAAACTTACAGACCCATAGCATTGCTTATCACTGATTTGAAGATATATGCCAGACTGATTGCTGACCGTCTGAATCCTCTGTTACAGCGGTTGATTCATTGGGACCAGGTAGGCTTTGAATTAGGCCGCCAGGCTTCCGATAGCAGATGTCGCGTACTAGATGTGGTTGACTTTTTGTCCGGGCTCTAAGAGCTTTGTCTTGCTTTCTTTAGATGCAGAAAAGGCCTTTGATAGACTCCACTGGAAGTATATGAGAGAGTTATTGATCAAGTTTGGCTTTCAGGGAAGTGTCTTACATTCTATATTAGCCTTATACCAGGGACCCTCTGCAAAGGTATTAAGCAACGTTTTTTTTATCCCCCTCTTTCCCCATCACTAATGATACCAGGCAGGGGTGCCCTCTCTCCCGTTAATGTATGTCCTGGCTCATACAATTCGACAAGCTGTTGATTTTCCGGGTATTACTATACATTCACATAGGCATAAAGTATGTCTATTTGCTGATGATGTGTTTTTGTTTGTAACCAGCCCAGGGACCTCGTTATTATCTTTGACATATATTTTAGATTGCTATAGCACGGCTTCATTTTACAAATTGAATATTACCAAATCTGAGGCCCTTCCTATTAATATACTGCAATCCTCACTTCTGAATCTACAAAAGAAATTTCCCTTTGTGTGGGTTGAAAAGTCTTTGCCATATTTAGGTATCCATAATTCCCCCACTCTATCTACTGTGTTTGAGGCCAATTTCTGTGTGATTTTTCTCCATCTCTCCTCTCTACCTAAGAATTGGATTGACTTCGAGGTCTGCTGGTTGGGCCGTACAGCGGCATTCAAGATGATGTTGTTACCAAAACCTATGCATATTTTCCACACTATACCATATATTGTACCAAAACGATTGATGGCTTGGTGTTATACTTTGATGATGACATATGTATGGAGGCAGAAACCCTTCTCACCCATAAGCGCATGACACTTCCGCAGTGGCGGGGTGGCTTAATGCTTCCCAATTTGACATATTACCAGGAAGCATGTATGTTGAACCACTTACGAGATTGGTCGCTACCTCATGCCTCTAAGCCATGGGTTGATATTGAGAGGGCCCTATATGTCAATTATCCCTTAGTGGATCTCCTGTGGACTCCCAAATCTGTCCTCCCCTTGGTCGTCCATAAACTGCTCTCCATCTCGGACGCCCTGCTGATGTGGGATAAAATCATTGAGCTACATTCAACTTTGCACTCTTGTCTCGTAATCTTTCCCTCCAAGCATTGTCAAAACTTATTCCGGATTTGAATGTCACCATATGGATGGATAGAGGAATAGCCTCTTTATCCGAGTTGTTTGCTCATAGCCTCTTTCTCTCCTTTACCCTGCTTAGGGACAAATATAATTTAAATATCTACAAATTAGACACTGGGTGGGGACAGTCTCTCAAATTCCCTATGCTTGCTACCGGCTCCTGCCCTAGATAAATTAACAAAAAGTGCTAATAAAGGAGGAATAACATTCTGGTACCAGTATTTTCAGTCTTTGGTTCCAGCCTCCAAAGCCCCGATCCAACTCAGATGGTAAACAGATATTGGTTTAGCCCTTAAAAAATTTACATATCTTCACATTGCATGTCTAAATGTATTAATCATACTGAATTGCATGTTAAGCTTCTTAACTGGCTCTACCTCACTCCAGACTGACTGCACAAGATATGACCAAGCCAATCAAGATGCTGCTGGCGCCAGTGCAGCCAGATAGCCGACATGTCTTTTGGACATGTTCAGTGATGCAGCCGCTCTGGAGAGAGGTTTTTACTCTGATATCCAATGTTTTTGAAACCTCTATTACACCAGATCCTGGTTTAGCCCTTCTTCATATATATCTGCCCATCATTCCCAAACATGACCGCTACTTATTAGGACATATACAATAGCTCAGAGTTGGAAATCCCCCTCACACCCAGTATCACCAGAGCTGTGTCAAACATTCAATATAGTTTCGATATGGAGACAACCGATGTGCCCTATACTTCATCCGCTTCAGACCCTATCATGAAATGGTTTAGGTGACATGAATATGTTACGGATGGCCTTGGGAGATATTGCGATGCTTCTGGATCTTTGCTCTCTCCTTCCCCAGTAGCCCTTATAGAGGACCCTCATCCAAATGAACACGCTTTACCTATGTGATACTCTGGGTGTATACGATCCACTATATGTTCCTCTATGAGCCATAAGAAAGATTAGTGTGTATATGTTATACCTGCTATATTTTGTAATTATGTTACTGATATAAGAGTGCTGTTTCATTTGAGGGACTTTCCCCTTCCCTCTATGTGGGGTATTCCCTGATATACTCCCTTGAACCCCCTCCCCCCTTTTTTTTCTTTTGTGTGTGTATTTGTCATTCCCTTTCTTTACTTCTGTACCCCATATATCTTTTGAAAAACTTAATAAAAACTATTGAAGATAAAAAAAACTTTTGACCAATTACAAAATATTCCATTTATCACAACTCGCTGTTCCCTATTCTCTAACCAGTTTTTAATCCAAATACAAATGTTGTTTCCTAGACCCAGTTCCCTTATTTTGTAAACCAACCTCTTGTGTGGCACTGTATCAAACGCCTTTGCAAAATCTAAGCAGGCCACATCTACTGTGCTGCCCTGGTCTAAGTTCTCACTAACAAATCCATGTTGATTAACACTAATAGTCTTATTGCGCAGTAAAGTAATCCTCAATACTATCCCTTAATATTAGGGGTGTGCACCGGGCACTTTTAGTGTTTTGGGTTCTGATTAGCTTGAGGTTTTGGGTTCTGATTTGTTTTGCCAAAACACCTGACAAAAGGTTTTGGTTCTGATTTAGGGTTTTGGGTTCTGATTTATTTTTAAAAAAGCATAAAAAGCACTAAAATCCATTTTTTGTTTTTTTTTACACTCCTACGCTATTATTAACCTCAATAACATTCAATAACAATCATTTCCACTAATTTCCAGTCTATTCTGAACACCTCACACCTCACAATATTCTTTTTAGTCCAAAACATTGCACCGAGGTAGCTTTCTGGACTGCGTAGTGGAGTGGGCCCGGTACCCAATTTGGTACCGGGGCCACAATATATCACCCTCAACGGGTCTGAATTCCACTGCACAGCTGCCTGCTCCTACATCCTCTGCAGCATATACAGGGTGTAGTTCGAGCGCGTCAATACTTCTTGTTTTTGACGATGAAAGGTAATTTTCATTAATTTTGGATTTGCCCCAACACTGAATGTAGTTGATACGCATCTATCTGGACTGTGTAGTGGAGTGGCCCCGGTACCCAATTTGGTACCGGGGCCACAATATATCACCCTCAACAGTTCTGAATTCCACTGCACAGCTGCCTGCTCCTACATCCTCTGCAGCATATACAGGGTCTAGTTCGAGCGCGTCAATACCTCTTGTTTTTGACGATGACAGGTCATTTTCATTAATTTTGGATTTGGCCCCAACACTGAATGTAGTTGATACGCATCTATCTGGACTGCGTATTGGAGTGGCTCGGATACCCAATTTGGTACCGGGACCACAATATATCATCAAAGCGTACTAAGGGCTTCATCCACAAAGAGCTACATGCTTGGTGGAATCGCAATGGTTTACCGGCTCCTCCCTCACTTTCTCTTGTAATATAGATTGCAGTACCTATTCTCTGGAACTGCTTAAAGAATGAACGTAGTAAATGTAATATAGATTGCAGTACCTATTCTCTGGAACTGCTTAAAAATTGAACGTATTAAATGTAATATAGATTGCAGTACCTATTCTCTGGAACTGCTTAAAGAATGAACGTAGTAAATGTAATATATTATCTTTTTTATTTCTTTTGCCATTTAAATACTTATAAAACTTTTGGGGGTTTGTCTTACTTTCTTTTGCAACTTGTTTTTCATTTTCTAATTTAGCCAATATAATTTCCTTTTTGCACGTTTCATTACATTCCTTGTACTTACGGCAGGTTTCCTTAGACCCTTCAGACTTAATCTATTTAAATGCACCGTTCTTCCTTTGCATTTCATCCCTTACCTTTTTATTTAGCCACATTGGTTTAGACTTAATTATTTTACATTTATTTCCCATAGTAATGAACTTATACGTGTATGTTTCCAACAACATTTTAAAGACAGCCCACTTTTTCTTCCGTATGTTTTCATTCAAAATCTTTATCCCAGTCTATGCACTTTATAGACTCCAGTAGCATATTAAAATTTGCCTTTCTAAAGTCCAAAGTCCTAGTTGATCCCTCATACCATTGATTCTGGAAACTAATTTCAAATGAGATCATATTATGATCACTGTTTCCCAAGTGTTTCCTTACTTGAATATTTGATATTACGTTACATCAGGGCCATCTTTTCCATTGGGCATGATGGGCAGGTGCCCGGGGGCCCCACGGGCAACGGGGCCCCATATGCAGGGCTCTTAATTAAAATAAATAATCCTGCAAAAGAAAAAACCTGCAAAAAAAACCTTCAAGGGTCACTGAGCAAGTACATCTATCTATCTCTATCTCTATATATCTATATCTATAGCTGTATCTCTATACATCTATATCTATATATATCTCTATATATGTAGGGGCCCCGGTGCACTGCTTTGCCCGGGGACCCATAATGTTGTTAAGATGGCGCTGCGTTACATTATTAGTCATTACTAGGTCCAGTATAGTCCGGTTCCTAGTTAGTTCCTCTACTAATTGGGACATGTAATGGTCTTTTAGCATGCTCAGAAACCTATGTCCCCTAGCTTTACCGAAGGTCTCAGTACTCCAATCAATGTCTGGATAATTAACATCCCCCATAATTAAAACTTGACCTAGTTATGTAGCCTTTTCAATTTGCTGCAGAAGTTGGGCTTTCTCAATCATACTAATATCTTGCGTTTTATAGCATATCCCTAAGCTATATGTATGAGGCAATGAGTTCCAGATAGTAGGAGTCGTAAAGTTAAAAGCTCAATCTACATATGAAGTACGGGAGATTTTAGGAATTGAAATGAGCAAGTGGAGAATAGGGAATCAGACGCTGCTTTAAGTACCCAGAACCCCAGGCTTTGAATGTCAATAAGCTAACCTTGGAATAGATTTGTGATCTTACAGGAAACTAAGGAAGTAGTGGAGAACAGGAGGTATATTTACTAAACTGCAGTTTGCAAAAGTGGAGATGCTGCCTATAGCAACCAATCAGACTCTAGTTATCATTTATTAAATTCATTCTACAAAATGAGAGCTAGAATCTGATTGGTTACTGTAGGCAACATTACCACTTTTTCAAACCCGCAGTTTAGTAAATATACCCCCCAGGACTTATGTGGGAAGAATAGTGCTGGTAAGCTTACAACCTAGATGCTGCATTTTGTACCAGCTGCAAATGGTGCAGTCCTTGGTCCTCACACAACCTGCAATTTTGGAGATGCTCTGACCCAGTCATCTAGCCATCACAATTTTGCCCTTGTCAATCTCGCTCAGATCCTTATGCTTTCCTATTTTTCCTGCATCCAACACATCAACTTGAAGAACTGATTGTTCACTTGCTGCGTAATATATCCCAACCCTTGACAGGTGCCATTGTAACAAGATAATCAATGTTATTCACTTCACTTGTCAACGGTTTTAATGCTGTAGTTGATTGGTGTACATCGATTAGCACAGACCTTTCAATTATGTTTAATTAAATAAATTAAAAAAAAACAGCTTCCCTCTCCCCAAAGTGATAACATCATTAGCGTTCATAGTCTAGGCTGTTATTGACAAGAAGTTACTACCAGCACTAGGTTCGGTTGGTGACAGAGCCGAATTTAGACCTCACGAGGCCCTAGGCATGATACTGGTTTTGGGCCCCCCTCCCTGAAACAATCCATAGCACTATATTTTTGTAGCATACCATATACCCCTATAGTTAAGCAGAAGTGAAAGCATGTGCCGGCACGCAGCCAAAGGAAGTGTAGCCATACCATTGGGGGCGTGACTTGCATCATTGGGGGTGTACCTAACATGTGAAAAGAGCTAGGCCCTCCTCCTACAGGCCCCTCTGCCTTGCCTACCCCAATCACCGTCGGCTCTGGCCGGGCTCTCTGGGTACTGCTGGGCCCTAGGCAGTTGCCTAGGTTGCCTAGTGGTAAATCCGGCCCTGGTTGGTGATACTATAGCAGGGAAACTGGCAGCATGTGGTCACCTGCCGGTGGTAGTCATTTCTCAGTTAGCAATAAAGCTGACAACAGTTACAGCGAACCAAAAAATTCTGATGACTGTAAGCACAACAAGGAGGAAATATAGACTTACTATATAAGTTACAGCCAACATTCCCTACACGCTTACATCCCGTCACCTGTAAAATCCAACTTTGTCAAATGTCACCAGGGCAAATGATGTCAGTTCTAATGGGCAGAGTGAGATTGCCGGTTTTAAAGCGGCAACATCTGGACCCGCTGCCTGGATTACATTATACACGTCGAGTCCGAATATATCAAAATCACTCACTTGCTGGCAGGATCAAAATCGTTCGATTAATATCGCTCACTTGTTGCTTTCTCTTGTGAGTGTGCTGGCTGGCAGAACACCCAGAGTTTGTTGGTAATTCTACTAATTCTCCCAGAATTTCTCTATGAAGATTTCTCCTTTTTTTGGTTTCACTTCCCCTTTTTAAATGGGGTGCATTTCTGCTGTCATCTTTGCTGGAGATTTCACCTGCTTGCAATGAGACGCGTGAATCCATGCAGATTTCTCCTTGATTTTCACAAACGTTTAAATTTTTAAACAATTTTAGATTTTATTATTTTATAATATTATAATAATTATTTATAATATTTTATATATTTTATAATTTTTTTTATTTTTAAACGTTTGCCAGAAAAACAAGCAGTGTGGTTTTTTTTCTCCTAAAAGTCCAAGTGTAATTACACTATAAATACTGGGAAAAATTGACCCATCCTTGGGGTACTCGGGTCCAATTGTACTGCATGGTACTGTATGTAAATGCAAATAGATACTGACTATCTGCAAGTATTGGTATACTAAAAAAAACAGTGCACAAGTCAATTACAGTGAAGTTTTTGCTTTCAGATGGAATCTGCTTTAGATTTGTTGTAGGGTTTGGGACAACTGGATGTAGAGGTGCTAAAACTGAAATTATTGCCCTTAGGTTTTGAATTAGCCGATAACCACCCTCTACTGTCAATAAAGGAGTGCTCACTTGTTTCCTATTATAACCGGCAATTTCTATGTTTCTCTTAAAGATATTTCTTTGTTAGCCACACCAACAGCATAAATTACATTTTCAGTTAATTAGTATTTTTGTGTTCCTGATATTAGGAATCTTGCAGCACCTGTATCTATGAGAAAGGGTTGCTCTTTACTCTATGTAATCAAATTCACTGTAGGTTCTTGAGAGTTACACATTTGCGACACAGGTGTGGCATTAAGTAGTCATTGAGCCTTACTGGTCTCATCCTCCTCCTTCTGCTCATCTGATGAGACTTATTCTGAGGAGGTCTCTTTATTTTTGGTCTTGTACATTCCCTTACAAAATGACCCCTTTTCAGACAATTATAAGAAGTGCTACACCTGTGTCGCAAATGTGTAACTCTCAAGAACCTACAGTAAATTTGATTATACAAAGTTTGAATTTTGTTTCTGTACAGGTGCTTTAAAGAGCCTTGTTCTCCTGCCTGGTTAGCGATTTTTTTCAACTTGTCGACTACGGCTTTGTCCCCTTTGTCCCTCACTATCCGTCCTCTCAGGGCTAAATGGCTTGGCTGGTAATAGCTGCTCCAACCAAGTGGCTCTCTACTGGGAGCAACCAGCACCATAACACATCTTTCACAGTACTGATAGAAATTAGAAACTCTTATATCCCACCCTCTTTCACCCATCACAAGGTACTGTTTCCACCTTGTTGCGTAAAGTCATGCCTGGTTCTGTATATCTATTTGCACGGCCCACAAATTGTGATGGATGATGTCATAATGAAATTTACAGGTCAGATGCAATGTGGGTCATATAAGCAATTGACCCACAATGATTTTAACCCTATGTAAGAAATACCTCCTGCTGTTTAAATAATTAATGCATGACGAACAAACCCATCATATGGACATGCTTATATTAATATTTAAAATGAAATGTATATGCTCATGTCAGGCTGCATTCAGGTATTGGGAATCTGACATAAGGGCAGCAGTTATATGTATTGTGTAACTACAGAGCAGTGTTTATGAGTAAAATGCAGAGCAGTATATGCATGAAAGAATACAATACTCCAGTAGCGAAATCAATGTGTGTGTCACTAAAACAATAAAATGTGTCAATAAGATATGAGAAAGCAGAGTCCAGATGGTGATAGTATAATAGCTTGTAATGCAGAAACTGTGAAATGTAATGAAAGGCACCAGCTGCTGTAATGTGTTTTAATATTTACATGAAACTATTATTATTCTTCTTTTTCTTATTGTTGCTGTTGTCATTGATTTGTAAGGCACTACAGTTCTCCACACTGCCAGACAGTCAAGAAAACATGGCATACACAAAACAGGAACATAAAAGGTAGGCAAAATAAATGCAGACATGAAAACAAAGTTTAAGAGAGCTTAGAATCATGAAATGCATTGTTTTGAATTATTGTTTTAAGTTCAGGTTTTCCAAGATTAGTATATATTTTTATTGCTTATTAGGCATCACTTAAGTCGATGCCTCCCCCTAATTTTTCCAGTCCCATGCTTATTACAAAGAAGTGATATTTCTTTACTAAAAATTAGCGCTGGACTATCAAAGGCTTTGGCTTTCAAAAAAGGGCTCGTGATCAGCCAAAGTAAGTAAATCCCTTGGTTTTATCTTGGCATGCTAAACTTCACCCCACCCCTTCACCCGCTGCTATTTTTTACTTTTGAACATAGTTCCCCATGTCATAACGTTTTAGTACAGTTATGAATAAAAACAAGACCCTAAAACAATGTAATTATCTACAGGTACCTTACTTAGTTCCCTACATATACCTAATCTACCTATCATTTGGAGCACCCTGGAAAATATATCATCTTGCCATGTAAATCCATTAATAACGACATAAAAGCAGGCCTAACAGCTGCAAAACAGTTGAGTGACACCACAAACAGTTTTTGGTGGACTTTATGTGGAATTATTGACTTGTAAAGGGCTCCCACAGTGTCTACCTCAAATGAAAAGTGCATGAAACTTTAAAAGGGCCACTAAAACTAACATTTCTAATTTGCTACACCATAAGGGCACCTTTTTCTTTTGTATTTATTTTATTTTCATATTACATATCTATTGAAAAAATGTATCTTTAGAAAGGGCCTCTACCTCAAATATCTAAATTGCCTGTATGCTTTTATTATTTTAAGGTGGAGCCATCAAGTTTATTAAAATGAAAACATAGGTGGAGGAGAAAGCAAATGCAGCTCAGTTAGAACAATTCCCATCATATCCCAATGAGAATCATTTATTCTCTTGACATAAACAAAATGGTGGACATTTTCCTCCCAGGGTGCGACTGAAAACAATTGGGTATCCATAAACCCCCTTCTGGACTTACCAAACGCAACCAACAAACCCGCCCCCAAGGGTTGTGCCTGTATCTGAAAACAAAGCCTGACACTTCAAAGGGAGATGGACTCTTCAGCTAATAACATAAACTACTGTGCACCCTTAAAATATTGGCCTCTGCCTTCTGATGTTTTCCGACTGACATGGAAAATATGCACTCCCAGAGTCTTGGGATCCACACTCCCGAACACCCACTACCAGTCCAGGGAAACTGAGAAACTGCACAGGAAAGCAACTGGTGCCTGGAACCCAGAACCCACAGAAAAACAAGGTCCCTAGACCTGATCTCCTAGCAGCCACTAATAATGTCAACGAGCATTGCACTCAAAGCGCTCAACAACATACACTCTTCCAATCTATACTGGGCAGACAGCATATGCATGCAACCAAGGCACCCAACAGCAAAGAACTTCAATCCAGGGACAAGAGGGTGGGCAACTTGACCTAAGCAAAAGAGGGAGATCACCATGCTAGCAAGGAAATGTATAACGTTGCATGTTAGGTAAATTCCCACAGTGTTATACCATGGGAGTAACCTAACCTGCCATGCCCACCTAACCCATCAGGGGATTGAGCCGTTTATGGTTTGAACACAAACCTTCGTCTTTTAATTTCCCTTGGACTGATGAATTTCCTCAGTTGAAATAAAACACTTAATGGTTGATGTTCAACCATAACATTTCTGCACATTAATAACTTAAAACATTGTAATTAGAGCTGAGCGCTTCGGATTTGTGAAATCCGACTAGAGCCATCATTGGGGATCCGAGTGAAACCAAGTCATGACTCAATTTCGAGTGTCAATTTCGGATAATGAAAACGAGGCAAATTCTGGTTTTCAAACTCGCTATATATATATATATATATATATATATATATATAGAGAGAGAGAGAGAGAGAGAGAGAGAGAGAGAGAGAGCTCTCATTTTCTCAAGTGCCATTTTAGAACTGACAGCATGTAGGAAAGAGGTTAGCTTCAGTATGCTGCTCTAACAATAGGATGATATAGAAAGCAATAGAATTGTGTGATTATTGTAAAGCTGTCTGTAGAGATTAGTCAGCTAGAATAGTTTCTGATCAATTGCTTTTAATTTCAATCTTTCAGAGAGTTTAGAATAGATGGACTAGTGGCTACCGGCTGTTGTTAATGCCTATATAATCAGTACTATTATTTAGGCTGGAGGAAAACAGTGTTCTTTTACTGTATGACTATTAGGTGCAGAATTGAAAAAACATATAGATTTATTTCTTTTAAAACTTTAAGCTTTTGTATTGAAAGTCATCTTGTGTGGGCAGTGACATCTGAAACAATTTTGAAAACACCTGGGTATTTGCATGTGAGGTTCAGCAGCAGCTGCACACCCAAAAAAGCTATACATTGTAATATTTTCAATTTTTCAATACTTGTCAGTTTTGAAAGGATCATTCAGTGTCATCTATATTTAAAAATGGGGTTATGGGTGTAAGGATCAACGCAGCTGCACACCCCAAAAAATGCTATATATTCTAATCTTTTCTATTTTTCAATACTTGTCAGTTTGTAAAGGCATATTTAGTGGCATCCATATTAAAAAAAAAAGGATGTTTGTATGTTCGGGTCAATGCAGCTGCCCAAAAAGGTTTATAGATTCTAATCTTTTCTTTTTTTAAATATTTGTCAGTTTGTAAAGGATCTTTTAGTGAAATCTATATTTAAAAAATGTGTGCGTGTGTGTGTTTTATTCTGGGCATTTTCAACATTCTGCAACCGCATGTAGAACATTGCAGCGGCTACAAAAAAAAATGTCATATCACATGCACCAACTGAAGCAAGTCCATTAGATAAATTAAACACCAAAAACAATTTGATGTAAGCTGCAAGAAATGTAGAAACACTATGCACTCACTAAATTTGGACTAATACACAGCATGCATCATGGAGAGTAAAGAAGCAGTAACAATCAGATGTCAGTAGATGGACAGAGGCATCAGTACATATTTAGACAAGTAGATATCAATTATAAAGAGCTGCATACTTTGCTGCCACTATATAAATAAATGATGATGCTGATAGATGAAGGTGACCTGCATTAATACTAAAAAAACTTCAAAGACTACGGACACAATACATATTCTGATGGCCATAGCATTCATCGGTAGCCAAGAGCAGGGCTTTCTTCACCTTCCCTTCTATATAAATAAATATTGATAATGATAGACGAAGGTGGTGCACAGCCATAGTACAAAAATTCAAAGACTACGCACACAATACATTTTTCAATGGCCAGAGTATTCATTGGTAGCCAAGAGCAGGGCTTTAATTATCTTGTTTTAGTTATATGTTCTGTACCGTAATGCTGCCCTGCTGAATCAAACCAAGGGACTCATATATATTTATAGGGGGGCTGAAGAATCAAACCCCCAGTGAAGCTTTGTCAAACCCCAGACATAAAGGGGGCTGCCCGAGATTTGCTGCAGAGGTTGTCCCCAAGAAGATGTGTAGTCACTCTGCCACCAGATTTTGCACTGCCCAATTGCATGTCACAAGCCACCGCACTAGCCGAGATGCTTGAATGTATCCAGACTATGGTCACAACCTTGTCATTGCCTTGGCAGCTAGGACATCACTTCCAATCCTTCGCATCCTGGCCATTTCCAAGGAATTAAAGTAATTCTATCGTTTTCAAATAGGCATTGCATAGGCGATTGTGTTGTGTTTCTAACGCACAAAGTGATTTATTTTAGCAGATGTAAATAGTCAACAATTCAATACATTATTATATTATAATACAGTACAGTACAGCCAATACCAAAAGATACATACATACCGCTGCTATCGCATGCGCTCGCTGCGCTAACCACGGGCACCGCTGGACAGTGATTCACCTTGAATACTGTGATCAGTGAAGTCTGAGAACTGGGTGCACAGCTATGATCATATATACACAGTCAGTGTTACAGAGAACAATGCAAATGACGTGGCTTGCTCCTATAGGTCCAGACATCAAATGGGTCCAGGCTAAACAGGTCATAGGCTGATTCAATCTAAGGAATCCAAAGGTGGGGGTCGTCTCTCCAGGGGATGAGCTCCTTTCTTCCCGCCAATGCTCCAGTTACAATTAGCATTCATAGCCAACATCATACAAAGGTTTATTCCCTAATATCAATAACTAAAGTATGCAATGTGCGATCTCTTCGCCGACTGCACCGGACAGCTGCTGATGAATAGGGTTTTAATATGATACTAGGCATGATACCTTTCTTATAACCTGAACCTTGAATATCACTGAAGTGTACATATAATCATATATATATATATATATATATATATATATATATATATATAAATATAATATATATATATATATATATATATATATATATATATATACTAATAATAAACCAAATACTATCTGCTCATAAATTACAGTGTAACGGAACCATATGGATATGAATTATATAAATAACTAAATTTGTAATGCGAGTGTGTGCGTGTGTTATTTACCGTGTGATCGCACCATGCCACGTGTTACGTGGCGTACGGATCGTAATCGCACGGCAAAACAATATTAACCAATATGCTTTTGTTCATCCAATTATACGACTTCAACAAAGGCAACCGGGAAGCCTCACACACTGCTGCAGTGTCCCAACTAGTTACAAGCCAGGCAGAAGTCACTAGATTGACAGGATATGAATGAATAGAGTTAGACATTTATGAAAGTAAATAGACAAAGGTGACCTGCAGTCATACTACAAAAATTCAATACTACACACACAATACATTTTTCAGTGGCCATAGCATTCGCCAATAGCCAAGAGCAAGGGTTTCATACTGGTTTTACTTATATGCTCTCTGCTGTAATGCTACCCTTCTGAATCGGCACCGCTGAGGTGTGGAGGTGGTCTCCAAGACCCATGTATATAAATATGAATACATATAAATATTATATATATGTTCTATTAGAGTATGCATAATACTCACATTAATGCCAATTTGGTTGCCCAAAACATGTCTTGACAATGCAATTGAAAGTTCCCATTCTGAGAAATTAAGAGGACAGATTTTGGCCCTGGCAAAGAATTAATGTAGAGATGGAGATATGATAGCTGGCAATTTACACTAAGTGATAGAGTTAGGGAATCATATAGACTGATTAATTATTTTTGAATTGAATGGGAGAAAGCAAATGCAATGATCGAGAAATTACAAAATCCTTCATTAAGACAGCTCACTGCAGACTGACTGTGGCTAAAATTGGAGACAAGTGGGACAGTTGTGAAGAGATCATTAGAATATAGACTGGAAGTGACTGAAAACAACAACAATTGAGTATCATAAACCACAAACATCCGAGGACCAGCGTTCCTACTGGGCTGATCAAATGCAACAAACAAGCCAGTCCATGAGGACGGTGCCTGTATCCGGAACCAAAAGCCGACACTTCAATGGGAGCTAACTAACATAAACTACTGTGTGCCCATCAGGTATTGGCCTCTGGCTGTTAATAATTTCCGTTCAGGACAAGTTTCGTTAGGAACCAATGCCCGCCACCATACTGACCTGAAATGACTGCATCAAACACTTATTAAATCTGCTTGATAAAAATGCCTAAACCTTTATCCATCAAGTGAACTCCATCAGCCTATAAACATGTGAAAAGTGGAACTGAATCAGCGGATGCTCAATTCCAACCCCCAATGGACCGCACAAATCAGGAAAACATGGAATGCACCTTCCTCCACATCTGTTTAATGACTCTACCATCAGAAAAATGTCAAAAAGCCCATATAGTAATAATGTCAGACCAGCATGTTGGTGTTCTGGAGTCCATGACTGAAATCCCTCAGTTTTAAATGCTTCAAATTGATATCTGCAACTTGCTTTCAGAAGACACAGGTGTCTACGTTATTACTTGTGTTGTTCTACCAGCTTCCTGTTTTCAATCCTTGCAGTTCCTGCTTGATTATTTCTGAAACAAATATTTTTTCTTGCAGTGAAATCGTTAAAACCACAGTATCCCATCCACAGTCTTCACTCCATTATAAAAAGACTTACACTCTGCATTTGCTCAGATACTTATGGCCTCTGCTACTGAGGATTCAAGGCTTGCATGCCACTCACATCTCCCTTTGTCTGAAGAGGAACGCATGCACAGAAGAGCTAATCATTAATGTTTCTAATTTTGCTAAATGTGCAATGGGAGAATTAACACTAGGATGTTTCTCCCAAGATGTCATCTCTGATTCAGAAAAGGGATAAATAAGTTAATACCACTTTGGTGTTAAAACTTACTATGCAGTTTAAGTCTTGCTTCACCTCAAATTTCAAGTAATTGGGTAGCAAGGAGGAAAGAACTCTTTCCTTTTCTTCACTCTCTTGAACATACATACCTTTTCGGGCTCCTGTCCCTCATCTGAGATATTGACAACCTGCCTTATTGATAGCATCAGGTCCATCAGCCCTCTTCTCAGAGCCTGTCAAATTTGATGTTATATGTGGAATCTGTTTTCCTCAAATAGAGGAACGCTGGCCACCGACAGTCCCATGTCTTGTCTCAGTCCACCCCCCCCCCCTCCTCCCCTACGTCTCTCTCCCTCCCGCCCTGTTAGAGAAGTCATCCTCTACAACGGACAAATACTCGCAATAGGAGTCATTTGAATATCACCATCCTCCTGGGAAGATGGGTCCATGTCAGAATCCCCTATATCCTAAGGAAGGGAACGACCCAGGCGTTTACGCCGTCTGCCCACAACAGAGGATTGCAAGATCTTCTCTAAAGATGAAGATACTTTAATTAAACCCTGGTCTGATCTTTCCAAGTCAAGGGAGACACCTGAGAAATCCCTGCAGTGGTGGGCAGTAACTAAGATGTCTCTCCCGAGTTAAGGACATCAGAGGATTGTGTACCCTGGGCAGAAGAGGTAAAGGTATCAGCACCTACTGTACCCAGTTCTTTAGCCCAGGCCGGTTCCAACATGTCAGCAGCAACCTTTGCTGATGCAGGTCGTCAGCTTCACAGTTATTACATAGGCCATCAGAGTCATATATGTACCAATTGTTTGAGAGAGATAATATAAGAATGAGACAGATATAAGTGAGTAATAACACACAAAGCCCTCACACACAGTTAGAAATATCTAATTCTCCACAGATATATGTGCGAACACCACAGGCAGTAAACCATTACTGAGTTAACTGCCCTGGAAAACAGGGGGGCGTTTCTTAACCTCTGCAGCTGCTCTGTAAAATGGCTGCTTATTTATAATGTGTTCTGACCACAGAGTAAAACAACCAGGTGGGGACTACAATATGTGTGACAGCCCGTCACCGGTAATATATCCCTAATACCCCAATCTCCACCGCTGATGTCTCCAATTCTGGAGCTAATTCAGACCGCAGGCAGCGCCATAATCCCCTCTGTCTGGGAAACTGTTTGCTGCAGCCGGCGTTCCTGGTGCGGCCTGCAATGTTGCCCTGGTAACTGCTGTCTGCCAAAACACCATTCTAATGTTGGGTGATGCTTTTCCCAGGGAAACAGCAATCGTAAGGTGGGTGGCACTAAAGGGCTATAAGCGCTCTCCCTAACTGCCCACTGCAGCGTTCAGTTAGTGAACGCCGCTGTAAATACCTATCTAAAAGAAATAATTAAAATAATAAAGACTAAACTAAAAATGTGCCCTACACCGTAGGCACTACTAAAAAATCTGATTCTGCAGGCCAGAGGGGTCATACAGGGGAGGGGAGCAGGCTAGACAGATTTTTAGTGCCTGATCCACAGAGCACCCTCTATACCCCATGGTGAGCAGTGTCCCCAAACTGTTGGTGCAGGTGAAATGTGGTTGATATCACAGGATCGTACTGACTTTCACGATTATCTGATTAAGGAGAAAAGATCTCTGCACTCACCGATATAATTTCTCCTAGTACTGCGTTGGATCCCCCTTGGTTTCCCAGGCAGATACAATGTGGCAACTTTCAGTCAAACTCACTGCTGATTCTGGATATGGCCCGGAAACCCCTCTTTGGTTCAATACTGACTTGTGTGAGTTGTTGCTGATGGATGGGGCAGCTGCCTGGCATAAATTTGGAGTTCATCATCTCGGGCATTTATATGAGGGAGGCATTTTAGGTCCTTTGATAAATTAGATTTTTTTATTATTTTTATAGATATTTACAAGTAAGGCATGCTATTAATTTGCAGATTCTCTGGCTCTCTAAATGTTGTGGGAGACATGCAATGACCTGTCCAAAGTGTGGGAGTCAGCAGGGTATCTTCTGGCATCTTTTCTGGGACTGTCCCATGTTGTCTCGATTCTGGTGTGAAGTCATGGACTGCATACTACAATTGGGAGTGGGGTTACCTCCATTAGTCCTAGAA
>NW_027447900.1:12500-21591 GCF_038048845.1 Mixophyes fleayi | reverse complement strand
CTCACTTGTCTCAAAATATCTCCCAACTCGACACCTCTGCTCTGCACAAGATCTGCGTCTCTAAATCCACTCTAATTACCGCCTCCCATTCACGGTATTTGGACTGTTTTTGGGTTGCACCCACTTTGTGGAATTCCCTCCCTCGCACAATAAGTCTTTCCTCTGGTCTACAAACGTCTAGGGCTAGATTTACTAAAGGGGCGGTTTCTTACTAGAGCCCAAAGCACAATTAAATAGTCCAGAATTCACATTTTTCAAAACCACCACTTTGCAAATTGACATCCCGATGAACATACAAACCGGCGGATATACTAAGCTGGGGTTTGCCAAACCGTCGCAAAACCGCCATCCAAATGGCCAAAATAAAAGAGTTGGTTGTGAGTGGCCAGATTGCTCAAACTGCTGCTGTTTGTTTGAGCTATTTTGCCATTCAGAACATGAGAGAGAGCACCATTGACATTTATATTATTTGGGCAATCATTATTTATTAAGGGGCAAAATTAATTTAAAATGAGTAATAATTTTAAGAGTCCGTATATGGTAGCAACAAAGCCACTGATTGATGAACTGTCAACTACTTGTACTTTTATTTTTCGTCATCTCCCCAAAATAATTCTTATAGATTCTGTTTTTATTGACGTAACAGTCTTCTCCCCCTTCATGTCCAGACCAGTTTTCATTTTTTATTGTGTTGTCACGGTGAAGCGATCAGTTGGGGGTCTGGAAATTGTTACCCGGAGAAAAGTGTCTAGTACATACTGTACTAAGCACAAACAAGCAAAGGATATTATTCAGGTTATCGTGCCTAATATACCAATAAACTGTCTGAGCATTTTCAAGATTACAACATTAAAAAAAAAAAAGTTGTTGTGAAGCAATCTATGCCGAGTCTCTAAGACTCTCTGTCATCATTCATGTTTGTTTCCCCCCAATGGATTTTGTTTTTCATGGAATTTCATTGCATAAACTTTTTGTTGTGTTTTCCCCATAATATGATAAACCCCATGCCAATGTAAGCACTCGCTGGTCACGTCTACGTTGCTGCAAGTAACCTAATGTGACTTGTCCTGAGTTCATCCTCCGGCTCCTTTTCTTTGTGTATGAAGTTTTCAAGGTCAGAAAATAGAAACAAAAAGACCCCTGCCCCCCTTTAAACAACAAAGAAAACCACATTCCCAAGGTACAACAATACAATAACATATCAAATTTAAATGATCAACTGATGCGAATGATGGCAAACCCATAACAGCGCAGGGGCAAAAGGAGACCCCAACGAAATGGGCACGTTTAGATAAAATTCACATAATAGAACCAGCATCTACACCATCCCGACCATATGATTATATATAAGTACACTGGGAAAATTGTACAAATAATAAACAGGTATGGCAATAAGGAGAGAGAACCGGATCAGGCTCCTATGGGGGGGGGGGGGGGGATCATCATCCACATCCTCAGCTAGAGATGGCATCTCATACTTTGACTTGACTTCACTGGGACAGTATCTTTTATAATGTTTAGGCATGGAATTCCTGGTTGAGTATAGCGTTCATGGCCAGCTGTGTCATTCACTAGGACAACTCAACAACCAAAAATGGGGACGTCAACGGCCATCCATTTATTAGCTATAGTAGCATAGGCCATGGTCAACAAATATATTAAATACTGGGAGGACAATCTACCCAAAAGATGATCAGTAGAGAGTCCAAAGAGGCAAATCTTCGAGGACACCGAAGGGATCCCAATCCCTGTCTACTCAGAACCACCCGACCCCTGTAGAAGACCAAAGGAGATGCCAGAATCGGCCGATCCCAAACCACACCTGGGGCAGTTACAATGTTGTCTCCTACCTTACTTCACTAGTCTCACAGGAGTATGGTAAACTACCAAACATGGTGCTCCAATCTTCTCCATGAAGGGGGCCTAAATCAACTTCCCATCTAGCTTTAAGAGCAAGCACGTCCCACTGTAAAATTTAGGCATGAATGACCGCATGGAAATAGTTTTACGGGAGCCCAATCCACCTACCGCATTCTTGAGTGATTCGCAGCTGTAATTGCGATTGCAAGTGAGGATGTCCATCTGACCAAACCAAATATCTGAGCCATGTGGATTCAGTCCACACTGTAGCACTTCACCCAACCTAGAAGTGCCCCATAGAGGCGTCTCTGGATCCCAACCCACATCTAAAGCCTTCTACACATTGGTCAATCTCCCCACTTGGCCGACCTCCAGTAAACCAAATTTATTCATGCCAGTTAAGTTGTACGTTTATCTACACATTATGTTTTTTTCTATTGGAATAACTAGGTTTTGGATTTACTTGTAATTTTAAAAAAATCGCTGCAGACGGATTGCTTAGTCCCAGTGACTTGGGGCTCCCAGATTAATATGGCAAATGAGGCTTAATTAGCATCTTAAAATGAATTTCCACCTTCCCAGAATCCTACTGGTTGTGACTCCTCTTTCCGTATGTGTAGTCAGACAGGTCTCCGTGCCCAAAACATACTGGTCTAAGCTTATAAGTAGTGTTACATGTGAGATACCCAGTAATTAAGATACATTCACAAATTGATTTTCTCAATGTAAAAGCAATGTAGGTCCTCTAAGGTGACATTTATTACGTTTTTTTGTTTTTTTTGGTTTGCAGATGTAGTTTGTTCATTGCCCGTTGGCTGTCTATACGTCCAGAGAATGTTCACCGAGACATTTTCTCTTCCTTGTGTCATATTTTACTTTCCAGTACAAAGTACAAGATAATTAATTGAATAATAAACTCTTCATTATACGTATTAGTTCTTCGAGTGCAGATGTTTCTTGAGTGCTCGGAGCTGGTCTTCCAGCGTGGTGTAATAATCCTTAATAATTGATTCGTATAGACTTGTTTGGCTTGGAAATGCTAATTACATCTCTGTCTCGCCTTTTCTGTGCACACTGCGCTTTTCCAAGCATGTTTTGTATTTTTTTTGTTTTAATAGCAGAAGAAATAGCTGCAGAAATTGAGAGGAATGAGAAGATCCGCTCGGATCTGCAGGCAAAACAGGAGCCGGTGAGTAAAAGAACGGAGGTGGATTTAATGTTCCAATTTATTTGCTTCGCTTCAGGTCCACGGTTACTTGCAGACCATTGCTGTTACTTTTCCTGCTACCTTCTGGTACAAACGGAGCCTTCAGACTTGGACCTAAGTCTTATGGTTTAATTGTGTTCGATAACCGTTGTCTACTGGTCACTTGGATTCTTCTTCAGACAAACAGATGTGTCCAATTTACTGTGTGTGTATGTATATAGATAGATACACTATATATAGTATATATGTATTTAGTCCAATAATCTATATTCTAATCTAATGTTTCCATTCAAGACGTCACATTTAGATTTATGTTGAGGTTTTATTTTTTCGAGTGCAGAATTTTAGTTTTATATGCTATTGACACATCAAGTAAATGTTAACATAAGTATAAGATAACACCTGTGTAAAGAAGCCTATTGTAATATTTATGTACATAAATTTATGCTGAGAAACTTCCTATTTCTAGGATTGAAGTTTTTTTTGTTTCTTTTTATGAAATAGGGACAATACTACTAGGCGAATTAGAGACCTGGCCAAATTTCAGGATGCCTAAAATGTCAGATTGATGTAATCTATTTTTTTTTTTTTTTTTATTTTCCCCGATGAGTGACTGCTACCCCGGGATTTAAATGAAATGCCCCCTTCCTCTGGCTGAATGTGGGGAAGATGAGGACGTGTTAATTTTTCTTTTTCTGCCCGGCGCACCCCTCTCTTGACGTTACTTTGTAGAGCAGGCCCACTGCAGTTTTATACGTCACTGACGGCTCTCGTCCTCTGGCTGCAAATATTTTGTAGCCCGCCCACTTCTCTCTTGTTAATGCACAGACACCCTAGAGCAGCGTTGGCTAACATGTGACACTCCAGGTGTTGGGAAACTACAAGTCCCAGCATGCTTTGCCAATATATAGCAGCTTATTGCTGGAAGGGTGTGCTGGGACTTGTAGTTTCACAACACCTGGAGTGTCACAGGTTAGCCAGCACTGCCCTAGAGGGAGAAAACAAAAGCATTGTGCGCTCTCGCCATCTAGATTGGTTACTCGGCTATGCCTGGCGGTCTTTCCAAACCATTCCCGCTTGCGTCAATGATTCTTGGCTAAGACTGGAAGATTAGTGGTACGTTGGGGGATGGTAGTGTCAGACTTGTTCTGTATTTATACACCTGTTATATGGAGACATGATGAGAGGAAGGGAAATCAATTCTCCTTTATTTCTTGTACTGTTACATTAAGCTTAATTTATTTCTGCAGGTTGCATTCAGTATTTATCAGCTCAAAGCAAAGATGTGTTTATTAAGACTAATGAAAATACAGAATATACATTGTTCTCTGCGGTGTTCTGTGTAGAGACAGACTTTATCTACATGCTATTGTCACCGGGGGAATGTATCTGCAATGATTGAATATATTGAAATGAATTTATGTTTACTCACAATATGCAGAGAAAGCTCCTATTCTCTGCAGTGCTGTTTTTTGTCAGCATTGTAAAGCGCTATAAAAATCTGTCTGGTGTAACACCTGCCCCTCTGAGCAATCAGCGGATAGAGAAGCAGTATGTCTTCCTGATAGTGTCAATTAATACGTCTTTGTGGCTGTATCCTGCCGGACTGGACAAGTCGGGTTGACATAAGTTTTGGGGCTAATATTTCAGACTTGTAATGTCACTACATGAAATGTTCTGAGCAGTCTCTATGTACAATCCCTTTTCCTTTCTATGAAAACTTAATTATCCCTTTTTTTTATAGATTAGCATACGAAGGTATTTCGTTTTATTAATTGTTATGGGGAAAACCTTTTTTAAACATCACCCGTTTTACTGCTGGAATGACGTAGCAGTTATCGGTCATTACTAACAAGTTTAAAGGGACAATATGTTAAAAATACGAGACGCAGTGTTTTTTTTTTTTTTTTTTCTTTTTCCCCGGTGTTTTCCTTCATGAAGATTGAGGATCAGTCCGCTGTTTATTGGGCAAGTGTGTGTGTGCGTGCGTATACTCAGTGCGCTCTATTTTGTCTCATTGGACAAGTTGAATCAATGTACATGAAACAGAATACACCTGGAACCAGCAAAAACACAAGGATACATATTCAATTCCCCTTGAGGTCAACGTTTGGTATATTTTTAGCCTCCAGCACTTGACCTGCGTTTACACCGTCAACCAACATTGAGAGGCGTCCCAAAGGCTCAAACACATTGGAGTGGACATACAACGGTTCTATAAATGCTGTTCTGCCAGTCTATGCATTATGTTGTCCACCTCTGGTGTACAGAGACCAATTGAACACTGCTGGGGCCCACATGGTTATCACGCTCTAACTTATAGCTTAAAATAACTTTCTTATTTTACATCTCTCATCAATGACTTTTATCTCGTACTGTCAGGACTGTATACAACAAATTATATACGTTTTGGAATAACTAATTGTAGAATAGTTCTTATTAATATGACATATTTGTGTTCTTTCCCCCCCCCCCTCCCAGGGTATGACTTTCAGTAAGAACCAGAGCGAGGAACAGATAGACACGATTCTCCAACAATACAGTGAGTGATAACATTGGAATTATCTCTGATTTTTCTGTTTTTAGACACAATGGATGGAATCCATCTGCTTCCCACCTCTGTACATCTCCCTTACATTGATTGTTCTCTGAATAGATGAATACAGTGTTTCAGCCGTCTATATTTTCCCCGCAGAGCCTTGTCGCTAGGAAGCACATTAACTGATGTGCTTGGGAAGAGCGAACACAATGTTCTTTCTGAAAACACTCGGTGCCCCAAGTGCTCGCTGATTGTGAGAGTGGCTCAAGCTCCGTATTAGCGCAATGTGCTATTCTGTACTGGTATGTCTACCTGTTTTCACGTCGCTAAAAGATAATTCCACCCAGAATTAAACATTTAGAGACTGTAAGTACCACATTGACGGAGAAATCCTCTCTTGCTCCGGCAGATGGGTTTTAAACTAGTGGAGTTGTCAGAGCTCCTCCTTCATGAACTTTGCATTCTGATGAATGACATGGGGGGAGGGGCTTTGACAACCCAGCTAGGAGTTTGAAAAAACCAGTCCATGCAGGGGAGAGAATCATTCTGGAATCTACCAGGTCTCAGGACAGGGGCTGTACTTGAAATTGTCATGTTTCAATTTTCTCGCCGAATATCACTCCGACTTCAATTGATTTTGGGTGGGGCTGGTCTGTGTTATTTTGTGTGTTCTGCGTAGTGTACCACTTCTTTATTTAGTAAATTTGTCTGGCGATTATAAGAGTTGGGAATGAGGAAGGGCTTGTTCTAATGGAGAAGAGTAACTAGGATTATGCACAACTATTGCAGAAAATAAAAATGTAATTTTCTCCTGACATCCTACCCCGGTAGTATCATCAGATAGAGAAGCTGTAATGACATGTTCAGCAGAGCAGCAGGCGGTATCTAGGTAAATATCCAACCGTTACTGGCATATTCCTCCTTCCCGCTGCTCGCTCACCTGCGGCGTCTCTCACAATAAAGAGCATTTTACAGGTGTGTGTGGCAGACAGTTACTTGTGTCTGACACATCATAACGGCTGCAAAATTAATGAAGAAGAACTGTGATTTTGTCATACTGTTTATGTAGACTATAAATAGATCTCAGTGGGTGTGATGAAGTCATCCCAGAATCTGCTCGGTATAAATGCCAAGTACCTGACTGGTAATTACTATTTTGCTTTTGTACTAATTTGTGACGGTTTTCTCAAAACACAAACAGATCCTGTGATCTGATGCTTCAGACATAGACCTAGAGGACCGCAGTTTGGAGACAAGCGGCCGACAGCCCATCACGACGGCCCATTCTCTGCCTAAGATAAAATTCTGTAAATAGCTGAAAACGGATTTTATTCATATGAGCCTTGTTAGGGAATAAAATCCTCATTTAAAATAGACTTGTCATGCAATGTAGGAAAATCTGATACCACCCAATTAAGCAAAATTATTACTATTCTTGTCCTGTTAACTAAGAGAAAAACTACAAGCTAAAGTTTTTAAAGTTTTTTTTCTTTTTTTTTTTTTCCTTCCATTTTTTAAATAACTTTCCTCAACACACACACACACACACAATGCTCTCACCCGCCCGGGCTTCACCCGCTAACGGACCAACACCCTGGAAAACTTTTGAGTGAGTGCAACGAGTGATGCAATTGTATTGAACACACTGATTGGACGAGATGCAGTTTGTTTACACCTATCACTGTGTTTATTCAAATTTCTCCAGAATGTCAACTGACTAGGGGCGAGTACAGTGGGATTTTCGGGTGTCTGTCTCTAGCATGACCACATAGTCTCAGTCAGTGGCTGACAAGTTGTTTTGTTAAAGAGAACCTGTTGTTTATTAAAATAAAATCCTTTTTACATAGTCACTTATGTACTGTGTATGACCTACAAAATGCTAAATCCCCTGGAAAGAGAGTATGTAATGACTCTCCGTGCCAGAGGCTGGCTAGCAAATTTAAGCCGTGAAGTGCGAGACTTTGCTAGGAGGCTATTTGGAACATTTTAAAGAAAAAAGAAAAATGCATTTAGCCCACCATAGGACCGGCCCAGGGGGTAGATGCCCCCTTTTCTTTTTAGACATAAGAATAAAATTGTTGCAGTATTTCAATGTCTGGTTGTTTCTCAAATCAGGTAGAAGTGATAAGATGTGTGTTTAATATTGTCACCAAATAAAGCAGCGGATGCAGATGTCACAGGATATCATATTGGGCAGCAGATTCACCCGACATCTGTGCAGAAATTGCTCACAGCTCACTTGTATAATTTAATGAACTCCTTTTGAATGTGAGAAATGTTCAAATAACTCCTGTACCTGCCTGCTAAAAAAGAAACCAAATAAATCCTAATGCAATCAGAAAAGGCTTTACCGTCATGCGTGCGCAATCCGCTCGGCGAAAAAGTTCAATACCTTCCCCTGAACCTGCTTTAATTTAGCTGCCAGAGAGTATTTAGACAAAACGCACGTCGCCTGGTGAGGTTTAATGACAACGGGCCGAGTGTTTCGTTACCACGGTAACTTCGTCATAGTGTTCTCCCCTTTAAAAACAAAAATAAATAGCCTTCTGGCTATATTGACAGACATTGGTGACATCATTGCACAGTGAACAGGAAACAATGAAAAAAATATGTATTTACTTTAACCCATTCTGTTCCAGCCCAGAGGACAACATACACTTCAGCGGTCGCCTACGTCGGTATTATAAAACACATCGGATATTGTGTCTGTGTTACTAAGCTATGTATTGACTTACAAAGGGCCAAGCTTTTGCATTTATATAATTGCAGTGGTGGCTACCGCTATGGGTCTGTGTATTCATATGTTCCACATTGAGGACAATTATGTGGTTTAGATGCTGGATCTCCGCACTACATGCCTGACAAGCGATGTCACTGCTAAGCACTGCCTAATTATCATATATGGCCTACCTCCATCAATAATATAATTCGCTTTTAACTCAACTCGTTTAACACTTTTTTCCCAGGTTAACGCAATGAAAATTCTCCCCCTTTTTGTTTTACTTATTTCCTGAGAGCAGTGTAACATGAAGGTGAATATCCTGCCCACCCCATCTGTGGGCAAAATGCTGTATGTATCGCTCTGAGCGCGGCATCTCTCTGCAGCGTGACTGCCGCAAGTAGTGTATCATTGTCGCAATAGCGTCTGTGCTTTTATGGAACGCGTCCGTGAAACAAAATCTATTCCAATGTCATCAGGAAGTTATGAGGGAAACGCTTGCAAGGCTTTTAAACACAAAAATCATCAACTCTGCCTAAGTCACTGAGAAACCTGCTGTTTGTAGCCATCCTATAAATCTCCACGAGAAATGTCGCTACTTATTATCCTCGTTATTAAGTAACCGTCCAGGCTGAAGAGACCTCTCACATTGAATCCACCTAAGCAGAAGCCTTCCAGGCTGTGACAAGTCATCGCATAAAACCTCTTGACAGATCTGCTGTGAACCCATATGGTCTATAGCAGATACTGCGAACATAAAGAGGGT